>NW_013562493.1:2655722-2932806 GCF_000835505.1 Exophiala xenobiotica | reverse complement strand
GGGTGGAATCAGTCTCTTAGGCTGAAAGAGCGCCCAGCGTGCAAACCAGTTCTAAATTCAGCCACACCATAGCCAGGTGTAGCCTGCTATTGCCTTGCCAGAGTCGCGGCTATCGATGGAGTCCATGTTTTCAGCATTCCTCTGTTCATCTCATGGGTGCCTCGCCAGTCCCGCGCCTGTATTTAAACATAACATTGGGCATCAGAGTTGACCAGTGCTGCCGGGATCCGCATCGAAGTTTAACAAGAGATCCTCGAACATTCTACCTTTGTTCATGGCTAAACGACATCCTACGTACAACCTCATCAAAAATGACGATGCTACCTCGAGTTTCTTTATGAACGAAGTTGCATTACTTGTGTTTGGCAGTGGAGGCAAACGGTACCACCTAACCGAGGCGCTAAATGGCTGTTTTGCAGTGTTTCTGATATCTCCCCGGGCCACGGTGTCCGCACATATTCCGCCACATCCGGGAGTCAACTTCGAGGATCCACAGGCAGGTGATAAGAATTTGATTGCCCAGAATGCAAGAATTTGCTGCCAAGTACAGGGCAAACGAAAAGTACTTCCGTGGTTACCAAGCTGCCTTGATATATGCAGTGTTCCACGGCAAAATCCAGCTGCCCGATAAGAAAGAATTTATCGCAAAATGCCTTCGAAAATTTTACGTTGATTTCCTACTTCAAGACTATGAAGTCAAGGATTTGCTCGGAATCATCTAGGAGAGCATGGTACGGCATTTGTGGATGGTAAAGCTCCCAAAGGTCCAGCTCTTTACCTCCAAGACAGATTGGTACTGAGGGTTTTCGCTTCATCGATCGAGAAAAGCCAGGTCCTGATTAAGCCGTCAGAGATCCGTCAGCCAAAACCGATCCCTCAACAAGCAAACCTTGGATTTCCAACAACAACTTCCACCTCACAAGGTATATATTCAAACCCAATATTTCCAAGGGCCAACCCTAGGCCGATTTCAACCGCTGCTGCCCCGTAAGAACTCATCATCTAAAGCCTGCCTTCTCACAATACACCATCTCCGGGCCTTCAACCAGCACTCATCAAGCCGCGACGGTGAGTAGGCAAGAAAATAGGTTGAGATATATAAAATCTAAGCTAGACATGGGAAGGGGCGCGAGGATTATTGAAATAAATGCCCAAAAAGTCTATTATCAAGAAAGAGGACTGGGAACGGAACCTTCTTCAGGGCAAGAAAGCCTGGGTGAGCAAAAGGTTCGGGATTTTCACTGATTTTGAAGGATAGGGCATAACCCGAATTCGAGGTTGGTTGTCGAGGTGATGGTTGAATGTGACGATGCCACGGTCAAACGAACGATATGATGGAGCGAGAACGAGCTCTCGAGTTTGCCGTGGAATTGGCTTTGGTGGAAAGAAGTTCAAATGTAACTTGCTATTCTGGCGCCTAGGCCTAATTGTTGAAGAAGGTTGAAGAGATCTCTGTTCAGTGCCTAAGGATCCAAGGGGAACCCCCAACCGTATAGCTCCTGGGTGGCTGTGATGACGTAAGTCAAATGGTCTCCCCACCAACCAAGATTTATACCAAAGGTCGCCTTTGCTTCTCCATCTTCTCCCCAGTAGACACGTCTTCTAAGTCTCCCACGGTCTCCTCATCTTAAGATGTCGTTTAGCGAAAGTTCCCTCGCAAACGCCAGTGCCGCCGGCGATCTAGAGGAAATGCAATCGCTTCTTAGTAACGCACATAACCTATCCGACCGAGACAAACATGAGGCTCTACGAATTGCGGTTGAGAACGACGATTTGACTGTTGTGGCTTGTCTGCTGGCCAACAACATCAAACCAACTACTTTCGACTTCGCCAGGGCCGTCGAACAGTGTTCATACCCCATCCTTGAGCTTCTACTGTCAAGTGGCTTCGACATAAATACACCTCTCCGAGAAGATTATCCTCCTCCTTCGGCGTAGGTTTCTCTCTCTCTCTCAACTCGAGTTACGATGGTTTCTAATCAACTTAGCCTTGCCTTGTTTGATCCGGAGCTGGTGCAATGGCTCGTTGCTCACGGTGCGAATCCTAATGCTCGCTACAAATTCGACATTACACCTCTATCTATGGCAGGCAAATCTGCTTCGAAAGAGGTAATCGAACTGCTATTCAAGCTTGGTGCTTCCACAGAATACGGACAGCCTCTTCATTGTGCTGTAGAGAAAGATCGTCCGGACGAGATCATCATGCTACTCCTCAAAAAAGGCGCTCCAATCAACGGAATCATGTACGAAGAACACGAATTCTCCTACCACCATTGGAAGGACTTTGGACTGGGAACACCATTGCACGAAGCAGCCAGGGTTGGAAACGAGAGACTAGTGCGATTGCTGCAGAAGTACGGCGCGAATCCCGGCATCAGAGATACGCTGGGCGAGTTACCGCAACTCAAGAACACAACAAGGTAGGGGGCGAGTAAACCGGAAACCGTGATCTATCCTTCAACAGCTTCGTGACAGACCAGAGGGTCGGCAATTTCAACAGCATGGACGAGTACATGAAGCGCCAGCTGAGGGTGCACCAACCTCAAGCTCCTGCCCGTTGGAGCGCAGGCCGCTCGTTCGCGAAAGTCTTCTCCCGCTGCTGGCTGTAGGAGGAAGAACAAAGAGCCTGAGCTGGTTGGGTGGAGTATGGAGACGCCTGCGACTCCCACCGAGCCTTTCAACGAAGACGGTGTCTCTGCCACCAGGCGCGAGATCGCGCTCGGCGGAGACGGTGCAGGCTGCACAGATGCTGGGCGTCGCGCCTCGAGCGTGACGAGCGACGGAGATGATGGCCACGATAGTCACGACGTAAATGGGTGACAGCTTGAGCCGCTGCCGGAGTTTTTGATTCCCACCTGGCCGGTCCAGATCCAGGGAAGCCTCTTCGGCGGAGAGATGATGGCTCGGAAGGTGAAGGGCCGGCTACCTCGATGACGATGATGCCTTAGCCGTCATCACCGCCTTGCCTGGGGACGTGGATAAGGGGAATCTGGCAACCCGCGAATGGCTCCAGCTGGCATGTATATATAGTTTGGTTACATGGAACGGTACTCAATGCCAATAATAATATCTTTGGATACCTCCTTCCATCTCCTCACTGACCACACGCTATTCTCACGCCAGCGACTTGGTTGGTGGTTGGCCGTCCTGTCCCCAAGATGACCGGCGCGTAGGGGAGTTCCCCAGACTCCGCCCCCGTCCCTCCCCCGGATGATCGTCGCCAGAGCACGACGGCGTGCTTTTTAAGTTTTTCGCTAAACCCCCACATAGTTTTGTCTTGGCGCTTACCCCAGGGCCGCGGCAGCCGCGACGGTCCGAACCAGATAGTCAGCTAGCTAGTTGATCGGGAAGGAAGCGCAGAATGACTGGGGAAGCGGGGGGTCGCCAGGTCACACAGCAGCAGGTCATAGCAGAACTTCGATTTCTTTCAAACACAGCCAGTCCCGACGGTTTGGAAAGGCGCGCGGACTTCTTCCGCGGAGGAGACCCCATGGCACGATGACGCGGATAAGAATCACGGACAATTCGACCAGAAAGCCATGAACGCCAGAAAGAGAAAATACAACACCAACAACAACAACCGCCAGTAGAACATTATCATGTGCCTGCACCCCTGCACCCCTGCACCCCTGCATCAATCCAACACCAATCCCCCCAAACCAAAGGGGGGGAAAACCACCCTCCATCTTGTCTGATATTCCACCCACGGTTCACCTTGCACAAGTTGGTCACGTGCTCCACGAGCTTCATGTTCTGCACGTCCTTGACGCTCAGCCAGACGGCATCGAGAACGACCAGGGACCTGGGCCTGGCCTTGTAGTCAACGGCCATGTCGAGGATGTTGTAGACGGGCGTCCGTGGCAGGTTGACACAGCCGATCCTGCACCGTCCCCTCGGCCCAGAAGCGCATCCAGCGGGGGTGCCGGCTGAGGAAGGGCGCAAGCAGGTGGCTGTCCTTGACGCTCTCGTGGCCGACCCAGATGTGGCCGTCGAAGGAGATCGCGACGTACAGCTTGTTCCTCGGTGCGATGAGCTCCTCGAAGTACAGCTCGCCCGGTCGCACCGAGTAGGGGTCCAAGTCCGCCGAGGACGGTTCATCGTGCGTGTATCGCGTTTGGTGTTGGCCGCCGAAGGCTGATGGTTTCTTGCAGCAGTAGCCGGCAAAGGATGTTCGTCGAGCGCGTCTCGGCTCTGGACTCGACCGTCGGAGGCATCGCTGTCGAAAGCATAGCCGACGAACATATGTCGGGTATGGTATTGTGAGGCGAAGGAATAGCTGCCGATGGAATCAACACCGTGGGCCCGTTGAGTCTGGCATTGGGAGCCGCAGGGGTAGCCGCCGCCGGAGGAGCGAATGCCGTGGCCCGTCGCCTGGGGGGTTTTTCGCCGTAGTGTTGTAGTCGATTGTCGCATTGGAGTCCTGAGACGCACTCGGGGCGGCGTTCCGGCTGGCCATGCGCGCGATTTCCATATTCTTGACATTGCGCATATAAGCCTTTGGACCATTTGAGGGCCGAGGCAAGGGATCAACTGGCTGATTGCAGCAAGATTCTCATCGTCATTGGGACTAACCATGGCGGCAAATATGTCAGCGAGCATCGCATGAGATCTCGTCGAGGAGTTGCAATGCTTGGGTCTGGCGATTGGCCTCTCCTTTCCGGACGACGTGGCGTTGTAGCGGGTTCTGGTGCTGGTTGACGAGGATACCGTGCGGTCACTGTGGGTGTCATTGTCGTCGTCTTCGTCTTCGTCTTCATCTTCCACGTGTGCGTTGTGAGTCCTGATAGACACCCCCTCGGCAGTTATGGCCCTTTTGTGCTCCTCTTCCCATACACACCGTGTCCCACAGGCGTCGCGAGCCGTCTTCCTCGAGCCGGTGTCTCTCGCGACTGTGGCGCGGGTTCGGCCATGCTGACTGACTTGGTGTCTGTGGCTGACATGAGAATCTTCGTGGCTTTGGCTGGCAAAAGAGTTTGGGTTCAGGAGGAGGAGGTAGAGGCGTGAGAAGAATAGAGAGTGCTGTGAGAGTCGAGAATAGGCCTCCAAAGGCAGCTGCAATAGCCTCTGGAGAGTGAACCTAAGCCTCTCCTTGTATGACACTCCCTGAGCAGCCCTTGTTCAGCTGAGCATTTCAGGAGACCCTCAGCCATGTCGCTTTATCAAGGCGGAGGTCGAAGATGGCGGAAGCTATACGAGGTGTGTAATATGATGGGCATTGGAAGAAGAAGGAAAGGGGTTTTGGTGGCTGCAATAGCGCTTTGATTGTTTGTATGGTGTCTCTGACAAGATAGAAAAGAAGAGCAAGACAAGAGAGCGCAGCGCAAGAGAAGAGGTGCGCCAACTGGGCTATTCCTATGTTGGCCTAGTGTATCATGTGACAAGGTGCAGTTGTGGTTGTAGCGGCGGAAGAGATTGATTAACTAACTAATCTAAGAGGGAAAGACTGGCCGCTATATGTAGTCACTCGTAACTGAGCGCAAGGAGGGGGAATACTAGGCTGAGCAAGTATCCCGACGCTAATATCATATCCTCCTCTACTTCCTTACGAGCATCTACGAGTTACGTATTCTTGTTGTTCTACTAAGCCGTAGGGCTCGTAACGCATTATATCTTCCCTTCTTTCCTTCTATTTTATTTCTCTCTCTTTTATAATATATAAAAAATATATTGTCTTCTCTATTATATTGTATTTTAGGAAGTAATAGTCTATTAAGGTCGAGAATAGCTCGTAACGATAGCGACGACGCTACGCGAGATATAGAAACCCTTAGACCCTAG
The DNA here is from genome assembly GCF_000835505.1 of Exophiala xenobiotica. Classification (NCBI taxonomy): domain Eukaryota; kingdom Fungi; phylum Ascomycota; class Eurotiomycetes; order Chaetothyriales; family Herpotrichiellaceae; genus Exophiala; species Exophiala xenobiotica. Next base: position 2,927,028 of record NW_013562493.1, on the reverse strand, counting down.
TTTTTTTATAAGATTTAGAAGTTCTTATTTTAATTCTTTTATAGTTTCCTTAATTTATATTATTTATAATTAATAAATTTAATATACGATAGTAATCTAAATTATTATATATTTTTACGATTAAAAAAAAGTAGATATATTTCGTAAAAGAGATAGAAATAAGTAGTAATCCCTTAAGTTAGTCTCTAATATCTTATCGATTAGTTAAATATTATAAATATCTCTATATCCTATAGAGAGTATCCCTTTTAGCTCGATACACGTAGATTTATATAGATCCTACGAGGTTCGAACTCTATCGTCGTCGACCTTAGACCCTTTTTATATATCTCTATAACTATACTAGTATAGTTTATTAATTAGACTCGCTAAATTCTAATTAATAATTAACTATTGCGCTTATCCCTTTATATTATACTATAATTTTAAGAAGATATATTAATTTATAGTTATTATAGATCGTTTCGAGAGCTTTCGCTTTAAATCAATAAGATCTTTTCTTTAATCTTTAATTAATACTTTCGTAGTAATCTATAATAATTCGCGATAGTTAATAATAATATATAATATAATATATCGACTAACTTTATTATTATCGCGACCTTATATCGTTTAGATTAATTAGTTACTAATTATTCTAATACGTAATCTATTGTATTTCAACGTATCCTCGACTAAATTTAGTTTATAATTAATTATAAGTAAACTTCTTTCCTTTAGTTTAAAACCGTTTATTAACGCTCGTAATAGATCGTATCGATTATATTAAGGTATACTATATATAATCAATCGAAACTATTAACAATCCTAATAAGTTTTCTCTTTATTCCTTATATATTTATTAATAACTAATAGTAATAGACTATATCTAGTATAAAAATATATAGGATCTCTTCTTCTCTTATTGTTCGGTCGCTAATAAACTTAATAATAGTAAGTATTCTATATTTCTTCGTAACTATTTATAACTATATAAAATAGCTTATATATATTATTACTAAGGCTAGTGTATAGCTAACTACTCTCTTAACTAAAGTAAGTACTATCCGTTTCGCTTCGTTATATATATTAATATACTAAAATATTACGATACTATTAAGCTACGTAAATATATTAAGTAAGTTTTCGTTAGTTTTTATATTAATTCGTAACTAATAGTAATTATAGGAAAGAACGTAAAAATAAAGGTAAAGATAAATTATAAATATTTATAATTCGTATAAAATCTTTCGTAATTAATTGTAATAGTGCGTTAGCTAGCGTAATCGATAACTACTTCTTATCTATATTAATAATAGTCTAAAAAGATTTATAAAGATCTATAATCGCGCGTATTTATTTATTACTATAGAGTAATCTCTTTTTTTTTTAGAAAGAGTATATATTTATATAAAATACGATATAATAAGTAGTAATAAAATAATTATATAAGATTTCTATTTATAAGACACTATAAGGTTCGATAATAACTATAGTTTATATTTTTTTTACTCTCTATTCTTTAATCTTTTCTTTATAGATTAAGGTTATAGTTTATAACAAGTTATATCTTATTAGTATTAAGTAATATTTACTATTAATTTCTTTTACTATATTAAAATAAGTATCTATAAGGAACGCCTAATAAGAATAGATAAAGTACGATAATAAAGGGTTTCGTTAATTAGTATTAGATAATCCTGACCTTCGGTCTCTATAGGACTCTAAGTATAAAGAGAGTAAGCTCTCCTAATACGAGTCGTATACCTATATCTACCAAGTTAAATAGGTAGCCTAACGCTCAGTATTCTATTGAGTCTAAGTGCCAGGTCGTCTAGGACTCGCGTACGAAAGGCCGTTAACTTATCTAGAAGGCCTAGGTGTATTCCTAACATTATCCCCCTTCCCCCTAACTTCTCGTTCTCGAGAAGTTCGGGTAAGTTAACGAAGAACGTTAAGATTAAGATTAATACCTTCCTAGTTCCCGTTCCTAAATCGTAAGCGATCCGCTTACGAGATAGTAATAAGGGTTTTTCTACTACGCTTTTTATATATACGAAATTTTTATTCTAGGTAGATACGTTTCGTATATAAAGCGCTTAGCCTTATTGCTTTTACGTAAGGCTAGCATTATTCCTATATCGTATACGAAAAGGATACGGTATCTCGATAGCTTTATTCACCGCCCTATTGTATTACCGCATCGTTTCGCGTACGCGTCGCTACCTACTTATATCTAGTAATATTGTTGTACTGTTATTATTTCTACTCTCTTATTTTTTCTTTCCTTAGAATCAATAACAATAAACTATAAGTAGCTCTTCTTATCCGTTTCGCTTACGGAATTCTAGCGCTAATATTAATAGTATCTTACAACTCTTCTACCTAGTCCATCTACTAGCAATTAAAACTTACTCTTCCCGATTATCCTTTAAGAGTATATCGTACTTTCCGTATTCGTAATGTATACTAATATCTTTCTTAGTGGCCAACGTTTAAAATATACTCGAATAGACTACTACTAAAGCGCCTAATAGTAATCCTCCTTATCGTCCTCGCCGTAAGTATATACTTTTTATATAGTTCGCGTATAATACGTAGCTAATACGCTCGTAGCCTACTCTATTTCTTCTTAAACCCTACGTAAACGTAAGATAGTAGCCAAGCTCCCGTGCCATCGTTACTTCCGCTAGTTAACTACCAATAGTCATACGGCTAGTACACATTTCGTATATATTAAGCTAACTCCCAAGGACCGTAAATCTATTAACTACACTTATTATTAAAAAGGTAAACGTAGAGGCGACGACGGTTATATTCCAGTATACCTCCTTTCTATCTACGATTTATACACTAATCTATATAAATACCTAATCGCCTTATATTGGATATAACTTATCTTTAGAATATAAATACTACGTTAGCTAACGACACTACCGAGGATAACGAGCCAAATATAGTTTATAAGCGAGCCATCGAAGAGGCCGCTACGTACTTCGACCGTACCCTTACCCTTGCTAATACTAAGACCGCTCGTACTGTTCCTAGTGCCTCTCCTCGTGGTGGTCGTATTCGTCGCTTTAGTGGTTCGGCTATAGCTCGTAGTAGTAACGCTAGTTTAAGCTAGTTATTAAATTATCTTATTAAAGCTATACGTAGTGGCGTCAAGTTATATAATTATATCGTAAGTATACTTTCCGCTTACGTTGCGTATACTAATCGTATTTTTAGAATAGCCTTCCTACTTCTATCTAGGCGGAAAAAGCCTCTTCGAAGAAACAAAACTCCGATTAAATCTAAGTGAATCCCGCTAGGTAGCTAGTTAGGTACGAGGTAGGTACTTATCGCTTACGATATACTTACGACGTATAAGTATAAAGCTTAGTGTTATTTAGTGTTATAGGACCGATCGTACCGTACTTAAGTTTATCCTAGGGTACGCTTTCGTTAGTCGCTTACTACCCATCTACGATTCACTTTAACGGCCGTAAACAACCGAAGGATACGTACTTTTTATTTACTCTACTACGGTAGGATAGCTACGGCTCGCTTACAAGTTATAAGCGCAATAAAAACTTTTTTCTTTATACCTTTACTTACTCTTTCTATCGAAACTTCTTAATCGCTTCGCATACGTTTCGTAGATTAAAAGCTAGCTATCAAGAGTCGTAAACTTCACTAAAGCCTACCCATCAAACGTAGAACTTAGTACTCCCCCGAACCTTTCGCTTACTTAACACTTCTTCTACTTCCTACTCCTCTTCGCCTTTAATATCGATAGACATAGGCGATTCGACTCTATATCGCTAAGTCTATCTTTAAAGTAGCGATATATAAAAAGTTTAGTATAGTCGCCCATACTTTTCTAGCAATTCTAGTTTATACGTATTACGACTAATTCTTTCTACCATCGTAAAAGACCTAAGAAACTAGTTCGTAAGCTTCTTACTTACTCTTCGTATACAAATATTCTTAGCCATAAGTTAGACTCTATCGCTAATATTAAACTATATTATTATTCTCTTAGTATTATAATACTTAGCTATTTTTTCTATTTCTTCCGCTACAGTTACCTACGCTTCGCTAGCGACTTATAAAGAATCGACTAAATCCTTTACTCTTTCTTCCGCTAGATAGTTTATTTATCGATTCGTATCCGCTTCGCATACAATATTAATATATATTTACAAAGTAAAGCTATACACTCTTAAGAATAAAGACTACTTTATCGTCGTATTCTATTAAGAGTTTATCGTATACTCTACACTTATAAGTAACGGTGCCTAGTTTAATTGTTAATAATTAATATAACAATAGAGATAATATTTTAGTATTTAATTTATCCATTCTATCTATCTATCTATCTAAGGATAAAATACCGTAGAGAAAAGCCTATAAGTAGTAAAGTAAGAGTATAAAGTACCTTAATATAATAAGGTAAAGACTATTCCTCTATTACTTATAATACTTTTTAGGGCGCTAAATCTTATAACTATCTTTTCTAAAATTAACTAACTTATTTTAGGTACGTCTATCGTACTATTATACAATAATAAGACCACTATCTTCGAGTATTTATCTATAATTACTAAAATCAAATCGTATACTTTTCTATAGTGAAGTAATAGTGGTAACCCTACGATAAAGTTTATCGAGATATCTTATCAAGGCCCCTTAGGGATTGATAAGGGCTTAAGTCTTCCGTAGAGTCTATACCTTAGTACCTTTATATATTAATAGATATTATAAGAGTTAATATATTAATATATATCTCGTCTTATCTACAGCTATTAGTAATACCATATAATATTCTTAGCTATCCAGCGTTTACTAAAGTACCCGCCTTCCTAGGGATCATTATAATTTACCCAAAAGATTTCTTACCTCGTTATAGGATCTTACGGGATGTATACGAACCCATCGCGACGCACAACGTTATCGTCTCTGACACTCTAGGCCCCTTTATACGGACCCTATATAATTCGACCGCTTAGAGCCGTTACCCACTAAGCTTCCTTATATTACTTATCTAGTACTTAGAGTTCTCTTAACCAATCCGTAAGCGAAGACCTACGTTCCTATAGTATCTCCGCCTCGAACTTATTTAGTTAAGGTATCGCTATCGACTTAGCCTTTAACTAGGGTAATATAATAACATTATATACACTATTAATAGAGTTTCGACTCATTTAGACTTATACCTAAATTATCACTCCCACTATCACTTCTTCGCTATCTTATATATATTTCTCCTAAGGATCGTTATTCTTAGATATATATAGCTTAAGTAGCGTAGTCAAAATATTTTCTAACGATAGCTCTTTCTTTATTATATAATTAGGACGGCGAGATAACCTATCGACTAGATTATCTTTTCCTTGTCTTTATTAAATATAAAAATCGTATACGACTAGTATCTTTATCTATCGTATTTATCTTCGATTTAGAACCTTCGTAGTTATAAAGCTTTATAAAGCCTTATAATTAGTTAGGATAATTATACTTTCTATAAACACTTCGAGGTAGTATCTTTACTCCTTAAACACATATACGATTATAAGTATCTCGCTGTCTTCTATATAATAGTTTCTCTTAGCTAGCGTTAACTTTTACGAGAAGAATACTATAGGTTTTTATAGGGTACGACCCCCTTATATCTCGTAAGCTTAGGTCAATACCCCTTCGATAGCTTCTCCTAATACGTCCACTTTAACTCTTAACCCTTTTTTAGGATCGAAGTACGCGAGAATAGTATTAAGCGAAAAATAGGCTTTTAGTGTACGAAACGCCTTATTTACGCTATTAGTCCATTCGAATAGTCCAGTCTTTTTCCTAACCTTTATATCAATAAGAAGATCCGTAATAGGGGCCACTATATACAAGTATCGGTAGATAAACCCGCGGTAGAAATTAGCAAAACCTAGGAATACTTAGATATCTCTAAACGACTTAGGAACTAGCTATTCCTAAATAGCTTATACCTTACTAGGGTCTATCGAAACATTATCGACTTCTACGCGATACTCGAGAAAGTTGACTTCGCTTTAAAAAAACTTATATTTTAATAATTTTATATATAAACTATACTTCTCTAGTCTTTCTAAGATAAGTAGTATATATTTTTTATACTCTTCTTCGTCTTAACTAAAGATTAGTATATTATCTATATAAGCAATATAAATATAGTTAAGAAGGCCTCAAAGCGCCTTATTAATATATACTTAAAAGGACGTAGAAGTATTCGTAAGCCTAAAAGGCATTACTAAATACTCGAAGTACCCGTATCGTATACGAAACGTTGTTTTCTAGCGATCTTCTTACGCGACGCGAATCCTATAGTACATATCCCTTAGATCTATTTTTAAGAAAATCTTCGCGCTACTTAGACGATCCAATATCTTAGGGATAAGAGGTAAAGGGTACCAATTTTTTTTCGTTACCTTATTAAGACCGCGAAAGTCGGCGCAAAGTCGTAAACTACCATTATACTTTGGTACGAAGAGAATAGGGGCTCTAGTAAAGCTTTCGCTTAGCTAGATCTATCCTTTCCTTAACGTATTATTAAGATATTTACGTAATACTCGTAACTTATTTATATTAAGAGAGTAAATAGGGCCCTAAGGTACCCTTTCCCCCTTAAGGATAAGAATAATATACCTCGTTTTAGTATCTATACTAAACAAATCCTCGCTCGACTCTTTAAACACCTACTTATATTTACGAAATCTTAGGTTAAGCTTAACCTCCTCGAGATTTATAAGTATCTCGCCTCCAACTCCTAGAAGATCGTCCTTCACCAATCAAACTAAAATAACCCTAAGATTCTTTAACTCTATATCTACAAGAAGTTCTTTTAGGGGTACCCTTATTACTAGCGACTCGCCGTCTTCTTAGAAGCGCTATATACCCTTATTTTAATCGATATTTAAATTAGTTTCCTATAATTATAGATAGCCTAGAATCGCTCCATAAATTTAAATATCTATAGCGATATATTTAATCGTCTACTTCTTATATATATCTCGCTAATTAGTAATCGACATCTTAAGCCTATACCGCCTATAGACTCGAATACTTTAGCTATCAACAGTATAAACTAAGACTCCTAAATTAAAGGGGTCCACTTTTATTTCCGCTATTAATAGCTAAGAGATAAAGTTCGCTTACGCTCCGCTATCGAGAAGCGTATATACTAATCAAATCCCTATAGAGCCTTCGACCTCGATATCTAAGGTAAGAGACTTTTACGTACGTCTTTCGCTTTCGAATAGCTTACTTACGTCTAACTCTAGCGCTACTACAGCACTCAATAAACTAGCGGTCAATTTTTTAACTTACCCTTCTCCTTTCCCTTTCCCTTTCTCGTACTTCTAATAGATATTCTATCTATAAAGAGTTTAGGTTTATTAGGATTAGAAAAAGAATAATAATCTCTACCCTTATAATTTTTTTTACTATAATTTTAATAATCCCTATTAAATATAGAATACTTAACTCTCTTCTTTATAAACTTAGTCTTCTTCGAAGGGACAAGGAAGAAGAACTTAATTTTTTCTTACGATCTAAATATAAGTCGCCTATACGACAAAGTACTTAATAAAGACTTTAATTTATTTTGCTTTGGAGTTACCCTTAATATAACGCTCGATTACTTTTCGTATACGACTATTATCTTTAGTCGTACCATAGTAGTAAGGACTTAAGTCTTAGAAGTAATAGTCCTTAAATCTTATCTAATAGCGCGGCGTAACGTAAACGATAAAGTATAGAAAAGCGCCTAACCCTTACGCTCATCTTCAATAAGAGGGCCAACGTTATCCTTAAGTAATTCGATACGATAAACTAAGTCTCGCACCGACTTATCTCCTTACTTAAGTATTGTAAGCATCTCTAGTACTTCGCCCTTATATACATCAGTATCTTTAATTGTATTTTTACACTAAGTGAGATATAGTGCCCACGTCAACGATATAGGCTCTAGTAACTTTCGATCTCTTCTCTAATTATTAAGTATACAATCCGCAAGATAGTTAGCCGCGATATATATACAATATACCTAATCGGGCTTAATGTCTTAAGGAATTGCCTCGAAGATATTTTACTAACTACCATTATAACTCTATAAATCTTTTATCGAAGCCCCGCTAAATATCTTAGACTTCAAGATTTTTAATATTCGCTATAACTCCTCGCGATCTTAAGTATAAGGAGAGTCGCTACACTATCGCTTATAAGTCGAAAGCGTTATATCTAAAATCGAGAAAAACTATTTTAGTTGGTTACTAGCCTTCTCTTCTTTTAGATATTCTATATTTAATTATACCCGTATAATTTTCACCTACGCTACGAGGTTATCTCGCTTAACGAGGAGACGACGTAGCTATTCTCTATAAGTGCTTATATCTTTCTTCTCGTTCTCGGACCGTAGCGAAGTCGTAGCCCCTCCAGGCTCGATCTCCTTAAAGGTATCCTCGTTCGAAATCTCTAGTTCAATTGTAGAACAAGTAGGGTCTAAGGAACCCAAGGGACCCACCTCGGTAAGTATCAGTTATAGAGCTAAACTCTCGGTGACTCTAGTTTGTAGAACTATTATACGGGTAGCCGATAAGTATTATCCACTCTAACCAATTCTAAATTAATATTTAGAGAATATAAGGAACATCTAATAAGAATAGACAAAGTACGATAATAAAGGGTTTCGTTAATCAGTATTAAATAATCCTAACCTTCGGTCTCTATAGGACTCTAAGTATAAGGAGAGTAAGCTCTTCTGATGCGAGTCGTATACCTATATCTACCGAGTTAGATAGGTGGCCTAACGCTCGGCATTCCATCGAGTCTAAGTGCCGGGTCGCCTAGGACTCGCGTACGGAAGGCCGTTGACTTATCTAGAAGGCCTAGGTATATTCCTAACAGTATCGCTCTTTTAATATCTTTTATACTATTAATTATAATAGTAGATTTTAGATTAAAAGAGTCTATAACTAAAGAATTATAATAATTAGATTTAATATTCTTTACTAAGACTTTAGAAGAAGATTTAGATATTAGTTCTTTTTCTTTTAATATAGTCTTATTTTTTTAATCCTAGTTAATTTTAATTATATCTAACTATAAGAGCTAAAATTATAAGGTTAAAATCTTTTATTTATCTTAATCTTTCTTCTCTATTTAATTTAAATATACTCTTAGACGTTTATCTAGATTAAAAGAAATAATAGCTAACTCGTCGTAAGAAAAAGTATTGTTTTATTTCTTTTTAAAGAGTTTAGTTACTTCTAGACTAGTAGTATTAATTTAAATAACTTATTTATATAATCTTCTTTAGATTTTCGAAGAATTCTAGAGCGTTTTAACTTAATTCCCTTATAATCTAGCTAGAATAAGTCTCTAACTATTAATTAATATTTTAAGTTTATTATCTTTTGGATTAGCTAGATAATAAGTTTCTAATAATATAGTCTTTACTACTTAATATAGATCGAACTAGTATCCTTCGAATTTATTGTATTCTTTAGCTTTAATTAAAATCTATTAATTAATAGAAAGAGAACTCTCTTTAACGAGTTCCTTTCGAACTTTATTAGCTACGATAGCGCGATTAATTAAGTATCGATTCGCTTATATATAAGTATATTATAGTATCTTAATTCTTTATAAAGTTATCTTCTAATCTTTCGAGATATTTAATTATCAAGGATTATTATCGTTAATAAAAAGTTTTAGTTAATAGTTAAATAAGAGATAATATAAGGATTTCTTAATTATTATATAGATTTTAATCTATATAGTAAATAAGGTTTAAGGTAGATATTAATTCTATAGAATAGTAGATTAGTTCGTAAGAAGATATATTAACGTTATCTCTAGGAATTCGTTAAAGTTCTCGATTTTTTTGTTTATTTATAGATAATATAGTATTGTTACGCGATATTTTATCTTTAATAGCGAGATATAATAGATTATTATCTCTCTTATTAAATTTTATTTATTATCTAAAAGAATCTTATATAGTACTTTATAAATTATTATAATATAATTATAGAGAAATTTTATAATTATTTTAGCTTTAATATTAAATATAGCGAGAGCTACTAGTTATTTAGTAAAATATTCGATCACTATAATAATTTAATAGTTATCTATAAATATTTTTAATAAAATATTAATTAGATTAATCGTCTATCTATTAAAGATTTATAGTATTTCTTTATTAAGGGTTTATAATTATTCTCTCTTTTACTTTAAATAACTATATTAAAAAATCTAATATTATAGATAACTATATATAAAGATATATATATTTTCTTAAAGAGAGAACTATTATCTTTATCCCTAGATAATATTAAGAATACTAAAGTATCTAAGATATCTATATTCGATATATATTTATTTAAGAAAGTTCGTATAAAAAGATATTAAAATATAAGGACTTTAGATATTATTCTTAATATAATAGAGTATATTATCCTTAATAGTAAATAAGAATTAATCTTTATATAGTTTTAAGCGAATATATATAGATAACTATTATCCTTTCTAAAGTAATTTAATTATTGCTTTAATTTATTTATTTTTTTTAAGGCTATATAATATAGTAAATTAAGTTATAAGGTTCCACGATCTTTATTTTATAAAATTAAAATATTAATTAATAGTATTCGAAGTAACTATTAAAGAATCTTTTTAATAATAAATCTTTAAGTTATATTTAAAGAAATTAATAATTTAACGAGCGAATTATTTTATAGAGTTTCGTATTATTTAGAGATATTTTAAACTTTTATAATCTATAAAGATTATAATTAAATAATTGTTTTTAATATAAATACACTATATATTTAAGATATATTTAATCGTAAATAGTTTTTTTTTATAAATAAAATAATTAATTTCTATAAATATAAGCTTTTATTCTTTATAAGCAATAAAATAAAGTCGTTTTAAGTTATAATTCTCTTAAAGTAAGACTTTACTAATAGTTTATTTACTAGTATTTATCTTAATAAAAAATAATTATATTATATTTAGTTATATTAAGATAAAGGTATTTATAAGGGCTTATTTTAAGGATTAAAAAGTATTTTTTATCGTAGTATTTTATTTAATTTTTCGAAATTTATATTTTCTTTCTTTAATATTCGCTTTCTATAAAAGTAGAAATAATAGAATATAAGTATATATAAAACTCTATATATATCTATAATAGTATAAAGCTAAACTAAAAAATTATTGAAGTTTATATATATTAGTTAGAATTAGTTATTAAAGAATAATATCGATCTTTATCGTAAAAGATTAAATCTATTCATTTTTAATTATATAACTATAGAATTTAAGTTCTTTTATAAGAAATTAATACTTTAAGAGTTTAATATATAAGGAATATATTTCGAGTATCTCGAAAATATTCGTAAGATATTATAAATATTTAAGAAAATCATTAAAGTAGATAAATATATTATTAAGATATATAATTACGAATTTTATAATATATTTCTATAGAATACGATTTATTAACGCCTAAAATATAGCTAATATATTATAGAGCCTAAATAATATAGCGTAGTATTCGAACTTTCCTTCTCGCGTATTAAACGTAGTCTTCTTACAATTATTAGGATATATCTAAATTTAATAGTATCTTTATATAAGATTTAGTTTCAATAGAAATTTAGTATTCCCAATAAAATTAAGATATTTTTAAATTTAAGGTAAAGAATAACTATTTTTAATTATAATAGTATTTAACGCTCGATAATTAATATATATTCTTTACTTATCTTTTAGTTTTTTAATAAATAGGATAGAGAATCTCTATAGAGACGTAGATTTATAAATAATACTCTATTATAATATTTATATAATTTATCGACTTTACTTCGCAATATATATTAAAGAGAGAAAATATATATTAATATTAATTAGCGCAAAATTATTTATAAAGATATAGTAATTATTTTAATATATAGAGGAAAGAATAATAGGAAGTTCTTTCTTAAAGATCTCCTTAAATTATTTTAAAAAAGTATATAATAATTTATTTTAGTTTATAATCGCTAGCTAAACTAGCTCCCTAGGAGTAGTAGAAAGATCTTAACGAGGATACGATTCTTTAATATACCCTAGAAAGAGACTAGTTATCTTCTTTCTAAGAGCCTTAAAAGTCGTATAAAGGCTTAATAGCTAAATAGTATCTATATTAATACAAATTAAGTTAAATAGATTTACGTTAATAGAAGAAAGTATATAGAGTATTCTAGATTTATTATAAACCTAAATTCTTATTTATTACTAATCGATTTTAGGATTAGCGATTTATAATTATTCGAAACTAAAAATTAAATTATACCCTAGAATTTTAAGTATATAAATCGTTAGATCTATAAAATACTAATAGATATAGAGCGTAAAGCGAGCTTTTTCTAAATTAGCGATATATATACTATTAGCGACTTAAACCTAATATAGTAAAGGGTTAGTTTCGATCTTTATCTATAGCTTACGAACAATATTAGTCGAAAAGTATTACTCTATAACCTCTAAGTTAACTAGGACTTATATAGATATAAAAGTTTAAGTTATACTTATAATACTTTATAATTAATAGATAGCGATATTCTATAAATATATCTTAAGGGTATAGACTTATTTTATTTTATATAATTAATCGAATTAATTAGAATTCTTTTAATTTTACTATTAGATTATTAATTTAGTTATCTATAATACTCCTCTATTTATCTATAATTCTCTTTAATTATTATAAAGTCTTATAATAGTATATAACTTTTCGAAACTCTTTAGTTTTCCTTTATTTTTCTACTATAGTTAAAACTTTCTAATCTCTTTACTTTACTAGGATTATCGTACACTAAAACCTTCTTAGCCTTAATAGAATAGACCCTTATAAGTAATTAATATTGATTTTATATAACTACGAAATTAATAATTAATAAAGCTATATTTAAAGTAAGTAGTATTCCTTTAATACTAGTCTTATTATTCTTTTATATCTTTACTAGATATCGCGATAGTATACGCTATAGTAAAATATACTAACTTTTATATATTATCTTAACGAGATATTCTAGAGAGAGTAAAGATATAATTTATTCTACGTTATCCTACTCTTTTATAGATATATACTTTAATAGTCTTAATTTATTATTATCGATTAGTATATTTAATATATTTAAATAAGACTAAATTATTCTATTTAGAGTATTCTACTATTTCTATTTAAATAGTATTATTAAGGCTAATACGAAAATACTTCTTAATCTTTAATATAGTCTTTTCCGACTAAATACAAGTTATAAGGTAAATTAGATCTTAAGTATATTCTATAGTAGAGCGATCGCCTTAAATATATATATATTATTAGTTATATAATTAGGATTATTTATTATTATTCTTAAAGATCTCGCGTAACTAAATAAGATAGTTAATAATAGTAAATATAGAACCGTAAGTTAATATATATATTTAATATATATATTCTATAAGATAAGTAGATATTATTTTTACTTTTTTATATTTACTTATCTAGTATCCTCGTTAATTATAAAAGTTAATTTAGTTCGTAATATCTCGTATATAGTTATCGAGTTAACTATTATTATAGTCGCTATTATACGCGCGTAGTTTATATATCTTTAACTCTTACGAAATAAAAGTATTATCTATAACGCTATAACATTATTCGCTAATATACGTATATATTTATAATATTTCGCTAAGTTATCTAATAATAATACTATTAAACTAGATAAAGAGCGAAATATTATATAATACACTAAGAGAATTAGTATTAATAGATATAAGGTTCTTATCCTAGCTACTAGGGTCGCTACTACTATTATTATTAGTATAGCTAATCTCTAGAGAAGAAGAAAGATCTATTCTACAATAGAAGAGTCTAGAAGAAAAAAGAGTTAAAGTATATTCGTCCGTAATAATAGAGATCTAGTAAACCCCCTTTTATTTCGTCTTCTTCTTTCTTCTCTAATATCTTTATTAGTTAAAAAGTTTTCTTTTCTATAAGACTTTAGTTTCTTCGCGCTATTATATTTAATTACTATATATTTTAAGGGTTTTAGAGTCTTAAAGTCTACCTTATCGATACTTTTTCTTCTCTTTTTAGAAACTAGATATATATAATTATAGTATAATATAAGTAGTTTCGTTACTACTCTATTAATCTCTTTAGTAAAAATCCCTTATATTAAAGTATTAAAATTAAGGTCGCTATCGTTATTAAAGTTATTGTTAAAGGCTGTCGTCAATATAGAGGATAATAAAGGATCGAAGTAGTTAGAATCGTTGCGGGTATATAAGACCCGCTAACTACCCTTACAAGAGAATACAGCTGCTTTTATAAGTAGGTTCGTTACTATTACCTATGGTTGTAGCGGCGGAAGAGATTGATTAACTAACTAATCTAAGAGGGAAAGACTGGCCGCTATATGTAGTCACTCGTAACTAAGCGTAAGGAGGGGGAATACTAGGCTGGGCAAGTATCCCGACGCTAATATCACACAGTAAGCCTCCACGACCACAGGGTGGCAGGCGCCACTATCGGTCAAGTATATCTGTCGTCAATGTGTTGATGGTCATCGAGAAGCATAACTTGACTGACTGCTACCATCGCAAATCCTAGCCATATCAACAGGAGTAACCTATGCATCACCCTTCAACCGATATCGTCCTGTTATCTCGAAATCCATCGTGTACGAAATCGTCATCCCCACAAACCTTGCCATCTACCTCATCATGGAATTTGAGTGCGACCAATACTCGACTGGAAGTAATAAGAGGGATGTTCAGCATAAAGGTACTGGAAAATTGGCCATCCACAACACTATTTTCCGTGGCTGGCTGTCCCTACTTGCATTGAAAACCACGGCAAGATTCTACACATCGATGGGCTCCTGTGTTCCAATCACAAGAAATAAGATAGTCAAGACCGGTCCATACGTTCACCTCATTGAAGGGGCAACTATCGAATTTATCGCCCAGAATACATCTATCCCAGTGCCTAGGGTATACTGCTCTTTTGTACATCGGAACCGCGCTTATATTGTCATGAGAAGGATTCGAGGCAATGACATACCAACAGCATGGCAGAAATTGTCCGAACAGTCTCGCCAGAGAGTTTTTGATCAATTGAGGAGCATTATACAAGAGATGCGCTTGCTAAAGCCGCCGCCGGGGACGGGAATTGAGAGCTGCGTTGGCGGATCATTGCGCGACTCTCGAAATCCTCGCTCTAATCCCCGTTTTGGTCCTTTCAAAACGATTCAAGAGTTCCACATTTGGCTTAGAGAGGGCTTTCAACCATCCCAAATCGAAGGCCGAGAAAACGACTCAGACTGGCAGGACGTTCGAGATATGGCAGCCGCTCAGGACAAGTCATGGCCACCACCAGTTTTACACATGCTGATTTGAATCCATTTAATATTCTAATCAGTGGAGATCGAGTTGTCGGCCTAGTTGACTGGGAATTATCCGGATGGTATCCAAATTATTGGGAGTATACCTCCGTATGGCTCGGTAGTGCAACGAGAATAGAATGGCGGAATACTATTGATAGGCTGCTTGAACCGTTTCCCGACGAGCTGAAGATGGAGGCTATCCGTCAAAAATGGTGGGGAGAATTCTAAATGAGTACAATATGTTCACTGTACTATATGTAAATTTAATTGCAGATCCAAGTCCCTCACCTCAGTCAAAGCTTGCTTTCATGAAATCTCTAAGCCACCACCTCTTTATTCTCTAATAAGTCCCAGGTCGGCTTCGGTCTCAGTAGTAGCGCAGAATTGTCAAAGCGCCCCTGGGTGGTTTTCTCTCTAACGTAACGCCTTGCTATCTCTTCAATGCGCTGCCAATCGAGCACTGAAGTTCCCAGGGCCTGGCCATCTCTTGCGAGAGCTGCTAGGGCGTCAGCGCACCAGCTGCGGCATCTCCACCCCGGATCATTCTGAACCACAGGGACACTTCGAAGCGTTTGGAGAAGACGTCGTAAGTTTGTAATTTTCCCAATCACAACGCGGACGAGGAGGGTGTTAGTGTATTGAACGTTTTGTATTTCGACCTCTTCGTATTTCCACAGGCTGCTTGGCCCATTTGGACTGGGGTTCAGCTGATTCTTAACATGGCAACGTCGGCCTGGGACTTAAGCAGCCTTTTCCACCTTAGGTCCAATTAGGAATGCCCAATGATATCTACAAATAGTGAGCTTAACGTTGGGGCTTGGAAGGATGTGAGGGAATGGAGCTTTTACTTTCATTCCTCGTTGTTTACAACACCTCTAGGGTAGAGTGCGATATAAAGGCGATCCTTATCTCCTGGCATCTTGTAATTTTGGCGAAATAAGTTCAGAACAGTACAAGCAGGAGCTGAAAGAGCTTCTTACAGCTCAGGAGGTGATCGATAAACTGTCCCCTTCTGGAGAGGCAGACCATGAACGAGGCAGCCAACACAAGCAAAGCAAGGAGCAAAGGGGGCAAATAGGCCTGAGGTCCATAAGTATTCTTAATTATCACTCGCTTCCACATGTCTGACATTCGGATTTCTCTTTGAGCTTGTGACCAAAGACTGAAAGGGACAAAGATCCATTGCCAATTGAGCGACTACAGCGGGCTTGCTATAGGCACCGTTGACCCCATTGAGAACGTGCTCGATATCTGGGCTTTCAATGTAACCCTATGTTCGTTTAGTTGTGCCCTACTCATGCCCAGCGAAAGACCCTAAGTACACCCCCATCCATTCCACACATCCTCCATTCCATACCTCTATCTACCATCCTCACACTATCTTCATGGCCACTATTACTGAGCTGTTGAGCAAAGGCTACTGTATATGTAGAGGATCGGGTCAAAACATTAGCTGAATCGTCTTGTACCAGTGACAAATCACATAAATTGGACATCCTAGCTGCAAGGCTTGGAGACGCAGCTGTTGCAATCCGAAAGAAAGCGGGATGATTGAGACCTACGAGCGAGGAGCTGGCTGGTCAGTGGCTTCTCAATTTCAGCATCGATGCGGTTGTCGAGGGCGGCATGTATCTCATTCAAGACGATTTTGTCAGCTTCGCCCCAAGTGTTATTATTCCCCGATCTTATAATCGTTTTACAGATAGTAAGTACAAGATTGGGGGTGGATTCTGAGTTAAGCAACTCCAAGCCTCGACAGGGGCTTTTGAGTAGGGTGAGTGAGATCACAAGCGGAGTCAGGGCGCTAGACAGAACACACAGTCTACCCCCCCCCCCCCCCCCCCCCAACTCACCAACAAGGCGAGACATTGGGTGATCTCTGCTTTGCAAGTATGCTGCTGCCTTGTGCTCGATCGGTAGATGGGCTCAAACGCACGGTTCCAGGGCTGCTCAGGCTTTTGGGTTTGTCTGACGCGTACTCCGGCGAGGGTTCCGACGAAGATGAGGCGTGGCCGGCGCTGCGCCTGGACTTGCAATTCTTACGCCGTCGCTCCGTTTGGCGCTCTTCGGTTGTGCCTCGAGGGGTTCCTCATCCCGTTGCTTCCTCTTCTTGCTCTTTGCTGAATTGCTTTGTAGGGCCATCTCGGTCTCCATCAGACGTGCTTCCTTAAGGACCCAATCCACTCGATGCCTTTGGTAGAAGGCGCCTCTGCACGCCTGCCTGTATGCTCTCGTCTCTCGAATGAAGCTGTCAATCGACTTTTGACTCGCGTCCAGGTCAGCTCGAGCTGCCGCCAACTCCTTGGCCATGTCGACACCTTTTCCACCCAGAGGACGCTGTCGAGGTTTCAGAGCACCAAAAGCAGCCGAACTGCTCGCAGCGTTGTTTCCATTCGGCTGCTTTACCCTGAGCAGCCTCCTCGTGGATTGGTAGAATGCCGGTTCCAGAGATTCTGCAGCGGCAGTCAACCTTTCTAAACACCTCAGTTCGAAGCTGAGATACTCGAGCCAGTTGGTCCACGCAGTCTGCTTCTGTGGATCCTTCCTCAGCTGCAGTGGTTTGGTGAAGTGGTGGGGCGCGAGACGTATCTTGACTGCGTTACTGTAGGCGAAAACGTTTGACCCTCAGGTGGTCGTCGGGATGCTGGCATGAATTGCCATAGCCGCCGGATGGTCTCGTTGAACGAAGGGGCGGATACCATCGCCTTGAAACCTATCGCGTCATATCTGCGCCTGCTTGCGTCGAGGAACGCGGAGAATCCCGCCTCGCTGTCACCCAGTCCTCGGCTGTCCCATTGCGATTTGCAAAAGTCCCACCACTGCATGAACTGCCGCGTGAAGACCGTCTGAAGATCTGCAGCTCCGTCTTCCGAGTCTGGATCGTTGGTGAGCCACGACAGAACCGCTTCGTATCCGGCCATTGGCGCCGCGCGGATGTCAGACAGCTCTTGGATCGAGCACACTGGACGGCCGCCAGCTTTGATGAGTGCCTGGCGACTTGCTACTTCAAGGTCTTGGGCGGCGTCGAACGCCGGAACGCTCGCGATCGATTCAGACGGGGATTGTGAGGGCTCGACGTCCGGAGAGCCGTCTTGTCTGCTGGCCACCTTCTGCAGGCGCGCATGAAGGTCGTCGGCTGAGAACGGTAGCAGCTCTGCTGCGTTGCTGGCCAGGAAACGCTTGTTAGCTTTGTGACAGGTCCATGCACTGGCTATCGCGAGCACACTGACCAAAGTATCCGCCCCAAGTCGTCTCGCTGGCTCTTCGAAAGCGATTTCACACCAACAAGACTCGAATCGTCCAATACCCCGCCACGTTCACGTCTCTTCAACCAGTCAACGACTTGTTGTTCAGTGTACGCCACGAGGTCCGTGTAAGTCAGAGCAGGAGATTGGGCTTGCGATCCAGCGACCGACACTTTGAGACATTGGGATTGCGTGTACGGAGGACGGCCAGCATTGTGGGTGAGTCGGGCAGGAAGATGGGCGGCGGGGGAGGGAAATGAGACGTTGGGAGGTTTGGGGAGCGTGTCAGGTATTTATTATCATTTATGTAGGTATCATTTGCCTTTGTGGCTGACGCTCCTTGCCTTCCCCCGGATCCCGGTGCGGGCCTCCAGTGGCGTCCCTGTGGCTGCATCATCATCGGCTGTGGCGCCGTGGGCCAAGCCTCCAAGGGTCCAACCCTCACAGCGTCACATCTTACACCTCAACACTACCTGGGTATATAACACCTCGACGCACATCGGTCTTGAAGCGCTGCTGTACACCTATTCTGGGCCTTCACCTACCAGATGCTCACTACTACCAGTGTTCGGCTTCTCCTGTACAGGCCCATGTCCAGAGCGCCTATCGCTTGGGCTGTACCTACACATCCACCAACCCTGCTCCGTTTCTGATCCACCGGCCCTTTGCTGATGGCACACTTTTGATCTGCCGAGGGCGGATAATTGCAAGACTGGGGGAGCGATAACAGCAAGTTTCCCTCTGGCCAGCTTCTCTTGCGCATCGATCGACTTCCCCTGGAGGCCACGCCGGCATCTTGCCCCCCATCTCCCTGGACTTCGTCGCCGCCAGGGAGGGAGCCAGCGACCGAGGAGGCCTCGGCCTCTTCTTCGTGCGGGCCCTCCTCCTCGGCCTGGGCGGCCTCAACAGTGCCGAGTACTGTAGCTTGGCTGCTGCAGTTGCTGCTTGCGAAGGTTCCTCGTTCAGGGCCTCCAGAGTTCCACAGCAAGCCATTCACGATGCTTCCTTGCGACATCGCCTCAGTGGTTTCCAGAACCTGGCTCACCCGAGTTTCAGGGACCGGAACTCCTAGCCACCCCCATTCTTCTTCGGCATCAGTCGCCTCGACGCCCTCGCTGTCCTCGTTGGAATCCTCAGATTCCACAACGGACTGGTCGCCGTCAGTCGAAGGTTTTGGCGTAGCTGAGCCTTCGTCATCCGACTCGTGGGCCATGCTTTGCAAGAGCTTCGCCGCCTCGGTGTTGACATAATCTGCCGACGACCTCTCGTCCGGATCTTCAAACAGCATGTTGTCGAGGACGAGGTAGAGAAGCTCACTGCCTTGGTTAACGTAGTTGTTGTTGACATGTTTCTGTAAGGCATATACCCAGGCCACAGCGTTTTTCTCCCACTCTTCCTCGAACACCGGGAGCCCACACTCCTGCGAAGCGACGACAACACCGAGAGACAAGATGTCAACGGCCACGCTATACGTATCCTCGGCAGCGCCAACCGGATCAGCGACCTTGGAGTAAATCTCTGGAGCTGCCCATAACAGTACACCGCCTGCAAAATCACATTTCCTTGGCATTGAATCACGTGATTCGGATTAGACCGGGCGGTGATGGCCGCCCAGAACAGCGCACCCAGCAAGGCCAGCTCCCAGGACCCAAGGAACCGTGTAGCATTTGCGTCGAATGCCATACAAAGGTGGTACGTAGGAACGCCATCTGAAAACACCCTCCATACGGCCTCAACCACGAGCATCGTCAGTGTTCAGCTTGCAGGATGTTCGCAAGTAGCAGAGCGGCTCCCAGTGACCAATGATTGGCTGTTTGTTGCCGCCAAGCTTTGGGCACCGTCATTTCGCTTAGCAAGTTTCAACTTCCACGCAGCTTAGGGCAGATGGTTGGTTCCTCGGGTTCCCTGCGACTCGCTCGCGAACCCCGGCATCTGCCTGTTTGCGCTTCCTGCGCTCCTACCGCCTCACTGCCAATCGATACAGGATGGCAGCTGATGTTGCAGACCGAGACATGAGGAGGGCGCGAAGAGGTCACAACGAACCTGACGAGCAACTGGTCAGGCCTGATCGGTCCAGCCGTACGAACACCATCTCACCTTTTTAGAAACTTGACTTGACTGAATGACCACAGACAAACGGCGCCTTTCTGCCAAAGACGACGAAGAAGACGAAGAGACAAACCACCGGCGAAAGAGCCTCAGAATTCAAGAGATCCGTCAGTTCCTTACCTCTCACAAAATTGTTCTCGCTGCGCATTGTCATGTCACTGACCGGTTGCAGTCAACAAGCAACATCAAGCCTCCCTACACAGCGAAAAATCCAAACCATCACGCACAAGCCCGCGACCACAAGAGATACAAGACGTGAACAAACGGCAAACCGCAAGAGGAGGGACCCAGACGAGGTCATCCCCTGAACCAGTTGAAACACAAGGACAGAGGCAGGAAGTAAAGCAATACCACAGCCCCAAAGAGAGAAACGAAGGCCAACCTACAGCCTCATTCACGAACCCAGCAGCACAAAAGAGCAGTTGGTCACCTCTCTCACATACAATGAACCATGTTGCTAATGCAAACAGCAGAACGGCCACGTCCTGTGAATGACGGAGACGAATCAAACCACGACGCGAAACGCCTGAGACACTGCTCAGTGCAAGAGATTACTTCGATACCGCAGCCTGATCAGACCTTCGACGAGGAGCACATACCTCGCAAACGACCCGCTGAATCTACCGGTGAAGATAGTAGAAAGAGGCGTCGAAGCCAGGTTTCAGAGATACCTCGATCTGTCGCTACTTGGCTCGAGAGTCTACCGACTTCATCACAAGAGTTTGAAGACATGAGTCAGACCCAGTCAAAGAGGCCACGTTCACCATCAGAGAGCAGCGAGAGAAATTTACAGTCAGACAGTGAAACAGACACCACAGTCTCTCGAAGCAGAAAGTACTCGACTTATGAAAATTCACGATACGATGCAGTGCTCGAGAGCAAGAACAGTTTCATGTATGACTCTAAAGCAGGACCTCTCTCAGAAGAATTAGCGTTCAGCAAGACACTCTTCGCCAGGACCCGACCTGTCCCTAGCGATCCCGCGTTTCAAGAGCAACGACTGTCACGTTTCCTGGGACTATTACGTGGTCGCTCTGAGCTGTCGGTCTGCATCCTTCTACATTCACGCCTTGTACCTTCAGCGGGATATCTGTCCTTATTCGAACCTTCAAAATTTGACGGTTTAGTCGATGGATATAACGAATCTTGGAACCAAGCGATCATCTTCTACGAGAAGCTCCCGCAGCCAGATCACTCAGTGGCATATCGAAGCTCAGTACTCACCGACCAAGAACGCCGCAAACTGGATATTCTCCCTAATGTGAGTTCCCTTTTTACCGGACGAGAAGGAACATGCTTTCCCTTCTTCGCCTGCGAGGTAAAATGTGGTAAGCAAGCCCTGGACATAGCCGATCGAGCCAATACAAACAGCATGACAATCGCATTACGGGGT
Organism: Exophiala xenobiotica; assembly: GCF_000835505.1. Taxonomy (NCBI): domain Eukaryota; kingdom Fungi; phylum Ascomycota; class Eurotiomycetes; order Chaetothyriales; family Herpotrichiellaceae; genus Exophiala; species Exophiala xenobiotica. The sequence continues at coordinate 2,904,865 of NW_013562493.1, read as the reverse complement.
GTGGTTGCACTGTATCGCCGTGCAGGTCGTGCGATAGATGTCCATCGCCGATTTCTAGGCTTCTCCATTGCTCACGACGACGGGAATGTTCGGATCTATGGCCATTATCCGGAAATTGATGGTGACAAAACCAGTTATTACCGACATCGCATTGGAGTATATCATGTCGAGCATCAAGATGGTATGGAGAAGTGGACAACGGATACCTTCGTGTATAATCTCTACTCGAAATTTGCTCCTGAACATATCAAACGAATCAAGAAGGTCATCGGCGAGCTTCCTGACCCTCTGTCACAATCCTTCGGTTTGAACAACTCTCAGCCTGACTCTCAAGAAACTCTCTCGACAGAACTGAGGTCGCAACTAGAATTTCCCAAGCCCGAGATGCCACAAGGCCGATTCACAAAGGCACGGATGATGCTACACATTCAGCAGCTGTCGACGCTGTCAGAGCAACGGCAAAAAGAGCTTGTAGTACAAATGGAGCAACAGCGCAAAGATTCCGAGCAACGACAAAAAGAGCTTTTAGTACAAATGGAGCAACAGCGCAAAGATTCAGAGCAACAGCGCAAAGATTCAGAGCAACAGCGAAAAGATTCAGAGCAACGACAAAAAGAGCTTATACTACAGCTGGAGCAGCAACAACGGGAAGAGCGAAAAGACCTTTGGCAAATGCTAAAGCAAAGGGACGAGCAATTAGCAGAGCTTATGAAGGGACGATGAAGTGGTGCCATTCAAGGACCGTCTGGGTCCTCGTGGCACGCTCTAGAAAATCCCAGACAGTCGAGGACCTATAGATGGATGGTCATGCAAAGGACTCCAGGTCTATCGGCATCCAAACCCAATACTGCTGGACCTTTCCAAGGGAATAATGCTTCCCCTGCCCCGGCTTTCTCAGCTCCGGGGGACACTCGGCGAATTGGATGATGGCCTCATGACGATGCAAGGGAACCTGCGCTTTTCAATGGGCTACCCAATGGATTTGGTAACGACGGCTTCCCGTATGAATAGCGACATGATCCTCTACATTGATGAGCCAGCCAAGCGAATTTTCTCACCGGGGCAACCAAGGTATCAGCCAGGACCAGGGACAAGGTATGACACAGAATTGACTGGGAACAGGGCAGAACGGGGCTAATAGCGACATACCTGGCTCCTTTTCCGAGCTAAGCTGCGTTGCTTGTCAGTGTAGCTGGCGTTGCTCACATCGTAAATTGTATCCGCGAGGAGGCAGTCTTTGTGAGCGGAGGATATCGATAAGTCACAGACAGCAAATTGATTGCTTTCGGTCGCAGATGAGGCTTTCATAAGCCTCCTCCTTGAGCGTTGATGTATTGCGTTGATGTATTGTCCATTCCAGCAGCTCTCAACGATAGTTCTGCAGAAAAGGCCCTCTGATGGAGGTAATTCTTGTGGATTTGGCCACTGCATGTCATGCTCCTTATCGAAGAAGTAATATGTATGTACGTGTCAAACAGCGTATCGAATGGATTAACCCCAACCAAGATGGAGTATCTCGATTCTCGTCGTCAAAATCGTTGTCGCAAACCGGATCCATATCGGTCGACATGGGTAACAATAAGGACTGGCCGAAGCCTGCAAGTTTAAGCTGTGCATCGGCGGCCAGGAAATTTCGCAGGGCAATCTCGTCCACTAAAACTCTCTGGGAATTAACGTAAGATAAGGTGTCAATGACAGATAAAAATCCGTTCGATCTTGAAGGATTTTGGCGGTTCAGGTTTTTGCTTTGATATAATCCTCCAGGTTGCCTTGTTTAGCGAAGGCCAACTCAATCCCCATGGTTAGATGTCTGAAAGCAAGGGATGATCCCCTTGTAGTGACCAAGCCGCTGGTAGATGTTTATTTCGTGTTCAAGTGTTTTGCGATTGATCTCGTTTATATATTCCATGTCATCAAAGCTAGGTGTTCCGACATAGAGATCCCAGTGAGTATGTTTCCTCGTCAAGCTGGAGAATGTAGCCTGTCATTCCGTTGCCAGTCATTGGCAGGCCTGCGTAGGGATTTGAATTGTAGACCGAGTCCGGGCATGGTGTCGACGATGCCGTGGTCCCCTTCCAACATGTTGCCATCAGAAACGAGATTATAGGAATACTGGAGACACCAGTGGCGATACCTCGGGGGGAGGAACGAAGCAGCAGTGCTATGCCTAGTGTTAGTCCTGCTCCTAGTGCGGTCTGAATGAATGTTGTTGTAACGTGCAGCATGGTCCTTCCGATTGAATCATTTCCAAACAATTAGACTGGCCCACAAGCCTGATATCGGTCAACTTCGGCGCTCCATGCCAGAATTCTTTCCCGGTCTCCCTCAGCAAATATACAATCCTGTGGCGGATCGCTTCGCCCACTTGTATGAAACGGATCGATGACCCATGGGTGTTGCTGCAGCCTACGGATGACTTCGACATCCGCTGTTGTTCCATCATCGAGCCAGAGCCCATCGTCGTATTGCCTGTGCCAATTGAAAAGCCGAGATGTAGCGTTCCACGATTGCTCGTCTGCGACCTTCCGCTCGTGAAATGGAAGCCCAAGACTAGAGCGCATGTTTTAACACTTGAGATTGTCAATCTGGATGCGCAGACTTACGTGTCATGATCGTGTTGTTCAGTTGGATCCAGCAGATGCTCATCCTGAAACGAATGGACGGGCATCGGTTGAACCCTTTTCTGCGGGCCGAACGGGACTTTCTCGCCTGAGATGAGGTTCCAACATGTCCTCCACCATAGAAGCTTGTGTTCATGTCCGTAATGTTCTTTAATTTCTAAACTGAGATTGTTTATTCTTGTTGATCCGAAAGGGGGAGCGGGGCTCCAGGGTGCGGATGCTTGGGGTCGACAGAAATATGAGGTGCTGAATTCGAACGAGCGCAGGACCGAGTTCTCCATCGTACCTGCCGGACTGTACGAGACCTGCAAGAATGACTGGATCGTGTTGGTCCAAATTCCTGCAACGAGACATATGGGAGGCAGCATTTGTAATGCCATGTCAAGTATATGCTTGGCCTGGCCGTTGCGTACAACGGCCAACCACAACAGAGACAGGTGAGGGGCTCTCTCTGATATGGCCCTGATAAGTCTTCGGTAGTCTGCATCAACCTGAAGCAGTGCCTTCGCGATGCCCAGGGACACGGCACCAACCAGATTACAAGGCACCTCGGGGTCGAAAAAAGCGCTGCACAGCAAGGAGTCAAAAGCATCTTGTGTGCAGCTGATGGACATGCACTTGTCGATAGACCTGTAAAGACCTTCAAATCTCACGTCTCGCTTTGTTGACTGCACGGAAGATACAGAAATGCTGACCGGCACAGCGAGCGTCGGCGAGGCACGTTGCGTGATGTCAGCATGAGAATCGTGGCAAATCCCACGAGAAACTCCTGTTCCAATCCCGAAACAGCACAGTATCTGCTGAGAATATCAAATGCAATGGAGGGATTCGGGTGAATCTGAATCATGTTGTGGCTTTTTCAGGTCTCGAGTCAGTGGCTCCACACTACAAGATTTTGGAAAAATGAACATACCTCTTTTGTATCACAAGGTTTTCCTTGCGTAACATCCATGGCGAGTAGAAAATCCCTCTCTTAGTCTCCACTCGAGCATCCCATCGACTTTGAAGGACCAAATCCCAGAAATTGGTAGTAATTTGTTCACCTCGATTGTGTCTGAGGAAGCTTTTTTGGCCAGCACGTTGAAGAGCTTCCACCCAGCGGCAGGATATAATGTAGGACCAGGCAAGCGTGATGCTGGCAAGGTATCCTGATCGATCAGGTGCAGGTTCAAAGGGAAAGGGGGAAGAACTTGACCTCTCATCCTCGCACTTGTATGTCATAGGTTCTGGAAATCCGAGGCATTGAAGGTAGTCTATTGATCTCCAACTCTGCTCACACAGGCCATCTTCCGTGGTCACCAGGTGTAAGGAAGAACGTAGCGTAAGGGGAGACTTCGATCCTCCTCCAAGGTCAAGTTCCTCCGGAGGGTTGCTGAAAAAGTCGGGGACATCCTGCACCATGTTTAAGAAGGTCTCTGAGAGAAGGGGGTTGATAGTATCGCATCGTGCCGTCTTCGAGGCTGCAGAGCACCAAGTGTTGTAGGCAGATTGGTAGACCCTATTGAAAAGTGATGTCGAGGGACAGACACCGTCTCCTGGAGACCACTTCCCATCATCCTCATCACTTGTCGTCTTCTCATCAGAGGAGCTGCCGTACCCAGCGTTTTCTAGATCAGATGTTGCATGTTCCACGAACAACCGGGCCCTCTTGACTGGGATCTCAGGTGCCTCAGCCTTTCGTTTTCGCGTCACCGTTCCAACTTCAGAGGAGTGGACGCGGTCCTGCGTAACTCGGTCAGCTTCTTCTTTCGTCGTTAGAAGCACACGGCCTAGTTTGCGGCAATCAGACCGGCGAGTCCTCCACTTGACCGTGGAATTGGGTTTCCCTCGAAGTGAGAGCCAGATCTGCTCCATCCATGTTTCTTTGTATGGCCGAGCCACCAATTGCGTGCAGGCGCTCAGCAATCGAGACATCCTCAAAATATGCGTGTTCCGCCTGATCTTGGTCCGCTGTACATTTGTAATGTTCGTCGGCATGAGAACCGCTCACTGCATAGTCATGCCGGCGGTTGAGGGAAGAGTTGGTGTGTGAGGGAGTAGTCGGTATGAATGAGGTTCCCATCACATCGGACGTGCTCCGCACGGTTGTTGGTAGGGAATCGGCGTGTTGAGTAGGGGAGAGCATTTTGAGGGCTCGGGGGAGGCTGAGGTGCAAGCATCTCGCTTTCCTTCAAGGCGCATGGACGTCAAGAGGGAAGATTGGTTTCGAAGGAGATTCGACCAGCTGCGCAGATGTCGCAGCTCTTGGCACCTCGGCACCTCGGCACCTCACGCCTTTCCGCATTAGTGGGTGCGTGACGCGGACGTAGGACTTGCCGCTATCCGGCTCGCCGGTCGATCTGCCGTAGCTGGCCCGTGACCGATACGCAGGGACTTCTCGGAACAAATATTCTCCAGTTCCGTTGTTTTGGCTTAATAAGCCAAATAGACATTGCTCGATATGTGCCTGGGGAAGACTTGGCGACTTTGGTGGATGAACATTTATGTGAGGATCGGAAGGACCCCACTCGCGGTCGGCCGGAAGCAAGCCGTGAGCCAACGTCAGCCCAGCTAGAGCGCTGCCGCCTCTACCTAGTGCTCTTCTTCTCGGCGTGCGCAGCTCTCGTGGAGAAGCCGCACCTTCTCCTCAACCATACCCCGCAAAGTGCGATAGGCCCCGCCGCATTGAGCTGGATCACCGCAATGCTCTCTGGCTATTTTCGACAGTCTCATCCACATACCTGAATTGCTGTTGTCTCCTGACGCGCAGACCTGACTTAGCGATCGCTCACACAGCTCAAAATCATATGCTGCTGCAACTCCCGCTCACGCCGTTTATATTAGTCGTGCCTCCCGAGACTGAACAGAGTGAAGGTTGTCCATCGGTGAACAATGCAGAAGCGTTCGTGCTGTTCAGAGCAAGGCCAATTGACCGAATTCGAGCATGCGCGATTTGCCAGGCTGATGAAAGAGGAGAGAATAAATTGGTCATGGTCCATAAGTTGCATCAGTGGCCTGCGGCCTTCGAGTTGGACCATAAGAGTGTTACTCTAGGTGAAAGGAGTCGAATGTCGTCAATGTTTCGTGAACTGGTGGTAAACAGGAATACAAGTATTGTGCAACGGAACAGATGTTCGCGAAGGGATTATTCGAGGTGTGCAGTTGCTCACCCTTCGCTCACCTTTGCTGACGCGAGACCAGATTTAGGACCTCCGGTACCACACCTTCGTCGAACCTACATCGTGTCATTCCCTCACTTTTAAAGCCATGACCCGACGCCATGGATGAACTATACGATTTAGATGATTTATTCAAGTTCCAGGAATGGGCATCGCAGAATTCTACCCAGTTTTTAGAAAGCGTAACGAGTGTCGGAACCGCTGCAACTCCTCTTCCTAACTGCATCACACCCTGTGTGACACCGAACAACATCCCACCAGCACCAAGCCAGTGTCATAACCCATCTCTATCGATCTCGAGATTTTTACAAGAGGGGGAGTGGAGCCCAGATCAGACATATGGGAGCAATTTTCCAGATTGCCTGCGCTACTCGATCGAGTGGAAAGTGACGCTCAACGGCAAAGCGATCTCAAAGGATATAGAGCCCGAAGTGTTACTAGCCCCTGGTTATTACTGGCGGCTAGACTTACAAGCCCAACTCGAGGAGCTATTACAGAAAAAGTTCACTAGAAGTCGACGGGTACGCTCTAAGGATATAACCGTGGTAGTCTCCACCACGGAACGCTCGCAGCGAGATCTCATCACAACGATTCGATCAAACCAACATCGATTGGGCCATTGCGGAAAAAAAACTGCGTAGTTGGGGTCAGTACTTCTAGAAGGGTAAAACTCTTATTCAATTACGTAGAAGCGACCCGACCAACTCCCCGGCTTACTACGAGAAAGGGTGACAAATGAGGATCAGCCTCAGCCACTACACTTATGCTTGCGCAACGGGATCTGTACGTCAATGTAGAAGAGGAAGCGTCGGGCCGACCTACGGTTTAGTAGAAGGTATACACTATCCTACGCTATCCAGGCTTATACGATCGTGGACCTTACTGCTAGATCGATCTAGACGGGAAGAAGCATTACAGGCTGAGAGTACCTCACATGAGAAGTCTCATCGAGGATATCGTAAAGGACGCCATCCTGGAAACCCATGATGATGTTCCTCCAGACGTTCGGCAACAGTTGTATCTGGAGGAACAGCAGAGACAGAATTGTAAGGCTAAAGAGAATGAATCTTCTCCCCTTAATATCCCCCCAAGTAATATCACTAATGTCTTGCCTGGTCATTTATATCTACAACCGCTGTAGGCTGGACAATAGGGAGGAGCAGTCTCTATGCATCCCTCAACCCCAGCTAATGCCCAGCGGCTAGGAATTCCCGGATTTCGTGACGATGCATTACGAGAATACACCGAATGGCAACAGTCCAAGGTCCGAGATCTTCTGCTAAAGGCGGAATTCGAAAAAATTCCTCAATAGGATTTAAATCTGGAGAGTATGGAGGAAGATAGCAGAGTTTAACCCCAGCAGCAGAACACATCCGCACGATCCGATCGCTCCGATGAAAAGACGCATTGTTCATGACCAGCACCGAAATGTCGTCACAGTGATGTAGGAGCTGCTCGATAAAGTCCTCAAACATGGCAGTGTCGGTGGTCCCTTTAAACACACGTGAGAGTACGATTCCATCCTGTGAATACGTAGGCATAATCAAAGGTACCGATTCGCACGCTCAAAACCGATGTCCCAATTGCCGAGCTACCTGGGAAGTGGATTTTAGTGTCTGATATAAGGCTCGCTTTAAGGAGACTGGACTGGATGCATTGCGGGACGAAGAGAAGAATACTCCGTTACGTTTCGCCCCGGGAGTCTAACGAGCAAGCCATTCTTCCCACCCATTCTACATTCCTTCCAAAAAAAAACAAAAAAGGACATACAGTACTGCAGAATAATCAGTAGGCACGAATTCGCCCATCCCACCAGCCATGAATCCGTAAAGCAGTGAAATGGCCTAACGGGGTTGACCCATCCACTGAGATTTCTCCCTGGTCAAGGTCCTCAAGGACACTATCAATGTAGCGGCCAGCCGCGCTCATGTGAAGTATATGTGCAATGGCCGAGTGGATAGCGAGTAATCGTGGAGAAGGAGGATCAATCGTTCGAGTGTCAGTCAAGAAAAGTGTACGATTGACAGGGAAAATCCGATGGCGTAGAATGCCAGTGCTGGTAGAGTCGACGCGATAGGTATGTGGTTCGTTACCTGTGGGCTCAAAGTAGACCTCGAACCCGCCGAAAAGTTGATGAAAATCATGAGTCAATGTGATCGCATTGCGCGGGCGGTCAATGTCAATGCTTTCAATCAGATGTACCACGCCATCGTCGAACATGTTCAAAATTGCAAGCGCTAGCTGTTTCGACTCATCCTTCGGGAAGGGTAGTGGACATACCAACTCCGTCTTCCCACTTGGAAAAGTCATTAATGAGTGGGGAATAATATGTGCCACCTCTAATGGAGCAAACGTGCCGCTTTCTTCAGATAACAGATTTCCTTCATCGTCTTGTGCGTTATAATCGCCATCCCGCGACACGCGCCTCATTGCTTCATCACGGTCGAATGTGCGTGAGATCACACAGCGATACCGATCACGTATAAGACAATCTCTTCTTAAAGTAGCCAGCCGTTGGGTAGTTCCGGCGAGGGACTGTGCACTTTGTATATCGGAAACGGTCGCAGGCGAAGGTTGAGGGGTCTTTCTCGTTGCAGCTTTTATTGATTGGCACATTGTCAGCGGGTGTCGACTATCAACTCTGATCAAAATCGTCTTACAGGGAAGGAAGAAATTTTCAAAAAGTGTCTGTGCAAACGCTATCAATCTTGGTGCATATTCGGACGCAGGGATCGATCCCGACGGCGAACTATCACTCGAGATCTTTGTTTGTTGGAAGAAGAAACGCAGAAAGTTGTCTCTGGATGCTTCAGATCTCGCGTATACGTAGGTGAGTCGTACGAGAGTGATCTGTTTGTATGGCTTTGGATTTTGCAACGGTTCGCATGCGTCGATGACCGCAGTAAACACACGCGTTAAAATCTGTCCTTGTTCGAGGCTGAGTGGCGGAGTTACTGCGAAGAAATTAATCACTCCCTCGAGGGACGCTTGATGGCGATGATGGGGCGAGGTGATCGATATTGTACAGTCGACATATTCACTGTTGTTCCCTCGAAGTGTACAGTAAATGAAATCTAGACACTGCCAGCTCGAAGAAAGGCGAGAAGGAAGGTGAATCGCTTAACCTTCCATATGGTCTGCTCCGAAGCCACACCTTGTGGCGTCGCTGAGACGTGGTTGTCCCATAAGCTCCTGTGGCTTGGGAACTGCAGGCTTAGCAGGATGCTTTCTCTCATCTTGACCGTTTGGCGACTTTTGGCGATCAAGAGACTCTCGCCGACATGTCCACAATGCGATCATTGTTCGTTGGTCTTCCGAATGAAACCCTTATCCAAATCTGTCACAGTCTCCACTCCCTTCAAGAAGTCCATCATCTCGGCCTAACTTGTAAAAGGCTATATGGAGTTCTATCTGGCATTGGCTACCACCATCTTTGTCGAATCCTACTCTATGTGTCAGAACGAGAAAAATCGGCCGATTTGATTTCGAGAAGTCTAAGCGAGGTGGACTCTCTCGGATGGGCTACCGCACTCATTGCACAGTCCATTGCAGAGGCTCTTGATCGAACGCCGCATTATTCCCGCGGAAGAGGACCTCCCAAGAAAGATCGGATAATCCTTCAAGGATGTCAGCAAGGAAGGAGATATTTGCAGCCTTCCTTTCAATCCCTGCCAAGGAGAGTACTTCGGGGCCCTTCAGTCGGGTCTACTTCTGGCTTAAGTATAGAGAGTGAGAAGATCGATTTACGCAAATCAGCAAGGAAATGATTTTGCGAATAGCATACGAGGGCAAAGGTAATACAGCGTCCTATATGCTTTCCTCACTGTGCGACTGCCTGAGATTCCATGGAGAGCCCTATAACTTGAGTGAAATCGCAGAGTCAGTGCGAGCGTGGACGGGCAGGTATCAAAGTCGTCGACTGTGTCTGATCTGGACTGGAGACCTATTCTGATTACGGCTGAGCGTGGGCTTATGCACTATTGATGCGCACTACGACATATATCGTGATGGAAGAGATGGCTCTCGAAGCATATTGTTGCGTAGATGTGGGAGAGGATCGACTACGGGTCAAGCTTGATTTATTTCAGCGCAGAGCATGTACTGGCATCGACCTTTTGGGAACATTATATAATACATTTCAGTCTTTACAACTTGTCTAGAAAACCCTCGTAAAACTGCGGCTTCAAACCGCTATTTATCATGGGATGAATCTTTAGAGCAAACTACTCTATATTTAGCTTTATATATTATATTAGCCTCTTACCAAAGGAAGTCTCGATGTATCATAAGAGGGAGGCCAGTTTCGGGAGAGACTGTAACACCTGACAGCCCAAGTATCATTTTTATTGTATGAGTCTAGCCGAGCAAATGCTCGACACTCCTTTGCTAGCGGCGATGTTGCGATGGCTTCCTTATATGAAGAAGCAAAGATGGGGCCGGTTCTCCCCATTTTTTGCCCTTAACAGGCATTGTACCTTCCTCTTAAGACTCGATCCAAAGCTGATGTCCCTTAGCGTACCAGCAGCTAAAGAAAGAGCTTCTAGTACCGAGCGAGGACGAACTGAAGGAATTTAACTCACAGCAAAAAAAAAAATAGATTAAACCCCTTTCGCACCTTGTTTTCCCGAGTGGCGGCCGCAATCGCGACACGACCAGCTCATATAGCGGGCACTATAAGCCACGCCAGGAACCCAAGCACTGCAAGCGATTTGTCGAGTTCGAGCCAAGAGGACAAGCCCGGGGAAACATCAAAGCAGACACTGGAAGCTCTGATCGAAGAATACTCATATTTGAGGACAACGGCTTGATCCCCGTAACTGGATCGATCAGATATCTTCTGCAGGTGTATGAATACGTACCGTTGCCTTTGCTTACCCGGGTTGACTACTTGTAGCGTGGTCAGTTCCCAGATTATGCATGTGCGTCTTGGCACTAGCCAGGCCATTTCAGTCATAAATGACGGCGGCGTCAGTGTCACTCGACAAGGAAGGTTCACGGGCTCGGACCGATACGGTATCGTGCCTGTCTTATCTGTGGAGGTCAGTTTTAGCATCCATCTTACCAGCTTGGACTCGTGGAGTGCTGAGCCAACTTACTCGCTCTCAGGCCAAAAGGCGAAGCGAAGGCGGAATCCATCGACCCAGTGGTGAGACGGAAGAGTGGACAGCGCGTCCACTGGGTCAAGAGCCCGCTGAACTTCTAGGCCAAGCCACTGCTCAATCCTAAGAACTCGATGGGTGGAAAGACCAACATGCCTTGGTGAACACGTTGTGGAATGAAGTCTTTTAGGGCAGTTTTCTCTCGTCCAAGTATTTCAGCATCCTCAGCAGAAGCATCGCTACGTCCTTCCTACCATCCGGAATCTTCAGATCGTAGGTTGCGGAGCGACAGACTTGTAAATGTAGGCTCGGTCGTTGATATTTGCGAAGAGATTCGATGTAGCCCCGGGTGATGTGGGCACCAGCCAAGTACAACGCTGCTCCGGTTGAGCACACCACAAAGCCAATAAATTCATCCATCTCGGGTTGTTGAGTGAACGCAAGAATTGCTTGGGCGAGGATTTGTTGAATTTCGCGAATCTTGTCGTCGTCAGACCCCTTCAAAACCTGCAGTTTGTGCTTAGAAGTATATTCTTCGAGGAACCTGGTCTCTTGCTACCAAGAATGTCGCCACCGGGACGAGTGTCCACTGGTCTTGCCTGAAGAGTCCGTCGCACTTGATTCGCATGCCTCCAATTTTCAGAGATTCGGCCCTTTTTGTGACTCTACATCTTATTAGTTGTCGTCCATTTCTTCAGCTGTGTCCCATACAGTCTGGTCCGCCTGGGGCTGAAACTCAACAGCGCCTCCAAAAGAGACTCCATGAGACCTATCTGTGCGGGAGGATCGTCTGCGACTTCGAGAACGCGATGGAGGTAGCTGAAAACCCAACGGAAAGGATTTGTCCGATTTCTGGAACGGCAATGGAGGAAGTTGAGTACATCTTGAGTGGGAATCAAAAAGTATTCCAGGAATTCATCGTCAACTGAGATCGAAAGTCAAAATTTATCGCGCAATGGGCAGAGATTGTACCACATACCTTTATCGGTTTCTACTGTGATATTACTCAGGAATAAGAAAGGTTGGCCGTCGTCCACCTGCAGAAAGTTGAGATGATTTGGAGTCCACTTGAGCAAAATCGACGGGCTCTGCAGGCTCGTCATGGTGTGCTAAAGCTGTATAAGGTAAAGAGCCAGCTTGAATCCAGCCCGAACTCGGTCCAACCAAAGGCCAAACCCTTTCTTGCCTCCACAGACTTTGAGGACATACTAGTAGCCTGCTCTTCCACCCCCAGCGCATGTCTGGGAATAAATTCTTTAATTCTCCAATTCCGAATGGTTCCAGCAGACAGAGTCAAACTCGTTGATTCCGGACGAAGGTATCGTGGCCGCCTCGCATGATGTCGTGGACGAACGAGCTAGGCGCTAGTATGCCTTCGCTCTTCATCTAGTCCATCCAAAGCACCTCTGATCACAGCTGGTTTTGACTGGTGTAATGGGTTGGCATACAAAGAGAAGGGAAAGGGTTTTGGTGGCTGCAATAAGCACATTGATTGTTTGTATGGTTATCTCTGACAAGATCGGAAAGAAGAGTAAGTACGGAGTACAAGAGAGCGGGCGGCACAAGAGACGAGGTGTTACCAGCGCGGCTAATCCCAGGTTGGCCTAGTGGGTCATGTGATAGGCTAAAAAGTCACGGGAAAACTGGGCTTCTAGCCAATAAGATCACCCAATTTCTAAGCTAAGCGATGTCTGTTGAGCCATCAAAAATCAATCGCAGCTGAATCGGGAGAGCCTCTTGCCTGATCAGGTAATCTCGAAATCTCACACGCCACGTGATGCGCCCCTTCCGCCCCTAGGGGAGCCCCCGATTTCGAGCGCAGCTACTCTTCGCACGTTGGACACACGAGCAAGCATCGTATCTTCTTTCTTTGGCGATTACATCGACCAAAGGTATATCGATCGCACGGCACGCCACGTTGCTGGCCACGAGCAAGCTTCGTGATTTGCGCCGAAACTTGTTCGACCCTTCCAACCGCGCCTCCTGTGGGAGTTGACCATGCAGAGGTGTTGTAGAGAAAGCCAGACCTTTGTAGCATAATCGCTACTCGGCAGGCACTCTCGCTGCAGAGCCTCAACCTTGCCCGACATCGTTGCAGAGAACAAGTAGGTCCTTCTGCCCGGTACAATCCTTTCAGAATCTTGTCCAATATCGGCCCAAAATCTAGATCTCGCAGCCTGTCCGCCTCCTTAATGACTAGGTTTTTCGACGATCGCAGTGAGAACCCTTTGGTGTTTTCTGGAATGATCCAGTAAACGCCCCGGCGTTGCATCCAAGATATGTGGCATTTTTCCCAAGGGCTATCACTTGTGAAATTATGCTTCGGTTCGTCCGATTAGAAGGACGCTTCGGGTAGATATAGTGGCATCAACAGCCTCGGCAATCCGGTGTGCAAGTTGCCTCGTGGCGCAAGGATTAGAGAGTGTAGTGGTTGTGGTTGATCCAACATGGCTTGCAAGATGGACAAGACATCTGCCGCAGTTTTTTACCACTCCCTGTCTCAGCAAGTGCTATCATGTCTCATTCTTCGAGTGCTAGTGGGACGGCATGTGCCTGAATAGGAGTGAGGGTTCGATAGCCAGGGGCAATCGCAGGCCTCGCATAGTGACAGTACGATGGCCAGATGGTGGGGACTTGAATAGGTGGGAGGGCTTCAGCGACGGGTCGTCCACTGTCGTGGAGAGATCTTTGGTGCGGACTCCCGAGAGCCGAGTCCAGAACTTGACGGGAGCAGGTGTAAAATTGTTAAAAGACTAGTAGGATCTAAGGTGATTCGTAGCTGATGATCTGATCGTCCGCTTTATATCGCTCGAGGCTGATGAAAGGTGCGCCGCAGTCAAAAACAAAGTGGTTGGGGCAGCGCAGTCAGATTCTCCCCAAAGTTACACCGTGGCCACACTCAACGGAGAATATAACCCCAACGTCACTGTATCGTTGCCTGATCTTGGGCTGAAGCTTTCGCAAGGCTGGCGCTCCGAGCTCTCCCAAGTCGTAGCCTGGATGTCATTATTGGGTGCAATAGTTTGCGGTGACAATAGTACCAGAAAACCCATATAGTCGCCTGGGCAAGGAGTGATGGCAACTTGGCCTCCTGCGGACGAAAGAATGAAGTGCTATGCATGCTACATATTCCTGGAAGAGACTTATCGCCGCAATGGGATTTATCATCGGTACCTGCTCCAAGGGGAACTCTGAGAGAAGATCGAGCCATGAAGCAATTTAATCACCAAACTCCAAAGAAATACCTGGCAGACTATTAAGATAACTGCATTGAGATCCATCCATCACAGCCATGCCTCATCCATCTTCTGGAGTCAATCAAACCTTCAGCAAGGGGATCTTTTTGGGCGAGATTACTCGCTGGCGCCGAACAAGCACCTCCCCTCCCGATGCCTCTCGTCGTCTCCAGATTCCACACATACTTGGCAGATGAACCCAGCACACCGAGTACACGGTCCGTATCCTGGCACGTGAAGGTAATCGCCACAAGCAATGCATCTCAATGCATTGAAGTTGCTGATTGACCTTGTCAATATTCGTCGTGTAGTAGTTCCCGACTCGTTGAACAACTCGCTGACAATGTTGCTGTCATTCAAACCCTCGTCCAGGTATGGGAGCCAGCGGATAAATTTTCCATCGACTGCTGCCCCAACAATATCCATCTTTCGGGCATACCTATCGGGAAGGTAGATAAGAGCTCCACGACCGGCAACCTTGATTTCGGGATATAGTCTTTTCAGATTCTCCCGCAGGGTTTTTCCAATCTGTAGCGCCCGTTTGGACCACTCGTCTTTCTCGGACAGTAGGATGTAGCCCCATGACCGAAGGGCCTCGTTGGGGTCGATGATTCTCGAAGACTTGTGGTCCCAGTGATGGACAAAATCCGTCGCTTTCACTTCGTACCCGGGATCGGCGTAACCCAGCCGTTTGAGATGGACCCCATCCCAATGAACAGCAAGACCACTGGCCCCAACAGCTTTGCCAAACACCACGAACGACGGCTTGTGCTTGCTGTACTCTGGGAGTTGATGCGCAAAAGGGGCACCGCAGCGCCAAGCGGTCAAGACTTCATCCACAACAAGATAGAGACCTGCTTCTTCACAGCATTCGCAAATCGTGTTCCATTCTTGTGCCCTGACAACCCTGCCATCACACTGCCGCACCATCTCCAACGCCACTGCGACATAACCACTGTTGACGAGAGCCTTGAATTTGTCCAAAAGTTTTTGCTTGCTTCCAGCGGCAGACATGTTGATCGTTTCCGCCTTGCCAAGCTGTATGCACTTCTGAGCCCACTTGATCCCTCTACCTCCATTTGCCTAAGGGAGATTAGCGCAGACACGAACGGAATGCCCGTGCAGGACTCATACCAGGGGACCATGGTACGAAAGCAATTGCGATTCAAAGGTGGCAACTCGACTGTTTTCCATCTGGGACATGGTCAATTTTTTGGAACGAACTGGACCATCGTCCTCGAGAAGAGCGACGACAGATGGAAGAGCAGGCCAGGCGTCGCTAGCATGACTGTGCCATGAGATTGGAGTCGCATGGAAGGTGCTTTCAAAGGCGTGTCGGTAATCGTGCACCAACTGATGCTGGAATTTGGCTCGGAACTTCACCGGGTCCGAGGTTGCATGCCAAAGTTTGGTCAGGTGCTCGAACTCCTGGATCGGAGGCTTCTTGGTCAGGAAGAAGCCCCAGTCGCCATTCATCTCGAAATCAGGAGCATGCCAGGGCTGGAGGAATTCGCGCAATGACTTCACATCGGGGAAGTCGTTCAGTTTGATCTGATGGGATCGCCAGTAGTGTTGCGTCCAGGCAGCTGGAGTCGCCGTTTGGGTTTTGCGCCTTGTGCAGTCAGTGACAAGGCATATCTCCTGCATGCCCAGGGGGTTGCCATCGTCGCCAATTCCCCGACACAAGATGACATGTGGCCTGAAGTCCCCTTTTTGAATGCGGTGGTCTGGAATTCCAAGCTGATGTGCGGTCAAGAGACATTTGGGGCATTTTCCCTGGAGAGAGGAGTCGTTGCTGACAGGCGCTTCTCCGGTTTGTCTGGTAGGACAGCTCTCGCTGGACTCGCTTCTCAAGGTCCGTGTAACTTTGGTGCTATTTGACATGACAGCGGGCCTCGCTGGGTCTTTCCTTGGCTCCATAGCGGGCTTGTTTCGAGCTTTGACCCTCTTTCCCATAATTGTGTGATTTGATTCGAAGAGAGGCGAGATGGTGGGTGCACCTAGTGAGGGTGGTGGGTGTGTTTAGGATTCTTTAGCGTTCGGTAGAAGAAAGCAAATTTTCATGGTCCCGAGCTGACAAGTTCAGCCAATCAAACCTCCCCGACGGTCGACTGTCGGCGCAATCTGATTGGCTCATGGGACCAGCTCCCAACTCGAGCCTGCCGCTATTACGAGACTTCTTCAGGCGGGGCCGCAATCCGTCAAAGCGGCGGCACAGATTGCTTACTAATTAGGTGTTGCGGATTGCTGCTCTTGTCCCTTTGATTGAATCGCGTTCTCGCTACACCTACCACGACAATCCCTGGGAAATGTTTGTGGGAGATGCCGAGGTATAGCCGTAGTTTTCCCTTGCGATGATGATGCCAAATTCACAACTCTTCCTTGAACTCAGAGCGTGTTCTTTTTCTCGCGCCCTTGCGACAATCAATGAGCAACTATGAAGAAGATCTCTCAAGACCGTAGGATGACGAGCCCCAACAGATGCCGACCCGCTTAGGGTGGTCGCCGCGGACAGCGACTCCCATAGTGACTGCTCAGACTCTCCCCTACCTCCTCAAGACCCTTTTGACTTGAAAACAACGACTTCCGAATTGCAGATACTTGTTCATCAGCTTGAGCGCTGGCTTGCAGGCTATATGCCCGATCGCTTACGATATCGTCTGAGTGCAGAAGACTTTACCAGATTTACTGGCGAGTATGAGCAGAAACTGCGTTGGCAGGAAAGTGTGCGGTATGGAGAGTTCGAGTCTTTCCCGATAGTCCGTCCGATCAGGGATTAACATTTAATACACAGATACGATTACTTCTCCGATACCCACGAATTCGTCCTTCGAATGCCTAAGCGTAAGCATGAGGTTGTCCATTCAGGGTTCAGCCGTCTTCTGCAAAAAAAGATTGAACAGCTCTGTGCCAAACATCAAGTGGTGTGTCCATTCGAACCATGAAGAGAGTCAGATATCGAAGCCGCACAAGGCGATGTGTTCATGCCGGATGACCAGATCATGTGCCTCGACGCAGAACAGCCAGGCCTGGTTTTAGAGGTGGGTTACTCACAAGCGGCCAAGTACCTAGAAAAGAAAGCATTTCGTATCACCAAGGCGGGAAAGGGACAGATACGTCTGGTCGTTACAGTGAAACTTCATCAAGACTCACAGGTGGATCTGACGGCTTGGAGACCCTGTATCACCAGCGATTGCCCCCGCCGAGATTAACAGCCGAACATGTTGATCAAGTAAGTAACACACCCATATTTGTCCACAATATGTTACGAGATACTAATTTTGGTGCCTAGGTCATACGAAACACGAACGCTGAGCCTGTCCCCGGTGCGCAACTGGAAATTCCAATGGCAGAAATGGCGCCTCCTGAATTGTTGCCCGACTCTCTACGAAACGAGACCATTATTATCACAGCCGAAGAACTATGCGGAATGGTCAAGCGCGCAGAGGACTTCCACAACAATGTCGCAAAGGATCGCTATGAAGACTTCCCCACAGACCTTGAGTGGACTTTGTCGCCAGCCAGTTCGATTTCCACCGGGCTGAGTCAGGAAGACGATGAACACCAAGAGTCTACGCCTGAGAATGAATATAAGTCGGCCAGAACGTTTCGCTCTGACAAGCCATATCGGTCGCCTATCAAGATGCGCGCGAGAAAAGTCAACAAGCAAGATTAGCCCATCGCTCATTCATGATTTGTGGTCTGTTCTCTCTCTCTCTGAGAGTTAGACAATCACAATGTACTGAATTGAGGGTATTGCAGCCCACGCTCTGCCGTCATTACGACGCCTTTTGCCTTGTTGTTCGCTCAGATATTACATCAATTGTCCATGCCCAACGTCGTCACTAGCTCAGGCGGTCAGCTTATACCAGGGGTCAGTGCTATCTCTTTCAAACTAATCTCCTCCACCCATCCAGGTTGTCATGACACTATTCTATCCGTCTAGCCTGCGGCACTCGTTGTCAATGTCTGCCCCACTCAACCAGCCCTCCTGTACGCACCATCCCCTGATTAGGTCCCTACCAGGGACTCCTTCGTCTGTCTTCAGGTTAGTGAGGCGCCATATGGTCCAATCATTCCCTTCATTCGTATTGTCAGGTCCGGCATCGTATGGGTATGCTTCAGTGAATGTACCCATTAATACGTAGCTACAACAAGCAAGGAGGTATTGAAAATCGGAACTGTAATCTTGTCAAAATAAAGGTCTACAGTGAGAGGATTAGATTTGGCTCGTGAGCGCAATTCACATGTTGAACTTGGATATGCAGTTGGCGACCAGCAGACTGATTGGCCGAAACGCAACGGAGTACCCGAAGGACTTTAGGGTTCCTGGAATATGGCCCCGAGGCCAGATATAGGCCACCCCTACCTGTTGCTCAGGTCCAGACGCAAGCACAGATCAGGCTCGTAAAGGGGCTGCTCAAGACATCTCAGGCCGAAGCAGCAACCGCTCAGGTCCAAAGATGGGAATGGAAAGTGCTCACGTCGAGATTCCGATGCCGAAATGTCTGTTACATCTCTAGCTTTCTCAAGAGCTTTTCAGATCCTAGTCCATGACATGTTTGATCTCGATTGATGACACTCCTGCGCGAAACCCATGAAATCTTTGGAGTTTCTAAATGACTGTGTCAGGAATGCCGAGGACCAAGGCCTGTAGGACCAAGGCCTGTAACAGGCAGGGCCTAGGTGTGCGGCGGAGCACACAGGCACAACGCCAACAAGTGCTCCGCCGCATAGGCTCAATACAAAGAACGCGTCAGCTTGGGGCTGCCGAGGACACATGCGGAGCACCCTCAAGTATAAATAAATACCTTTAAAGTGCTGCGAAGTTGGGCCGCCAGGCCATGATCCGTATTGTTTCGCTCAACTGACCACGTCTTAAGCCCACACATCTCCAAAGACTACTTTAATTATCTTCAATAAAAAACTTCTACTTTCTCTCCACTTTATCGAAAGCGAAAGATGCCTTGCGAAACTTGCCGAGGCAATGGTCTCGAAGGAACAAAATGCCCTACAAGCGGCAAGCCTGCGAAATAGGAACAAAAATCACATAGGTGATCATATCTAGGACACGATAGCAGGACGACCATCTCCTCATCCTTGGGAGCGTCTGATTAACTATTCTCCAGTTCAAGGAAAGGGCGCGTTTCTGCTCCGAGTTTTGCATGTTAACGGTATACATCTGGTTAGGCGCTGTCAACTTTGTCTGAGTGCCTGTGCAGGCAGCTGCCCATTTTTGGTTATGGCACGGGCTTGCCTGAGAATCTTGGACCAATAGACGTGAGCCACGCATCACCTCCCGGGATGTATGCGTGGAGGAGTGTATCGCATCATGGCCCGAGGAGCATGGAATAGTCGTTCTTGAGTTGGTGGAGATTGTCTCACCAAGTCTCGAAACTCGAAATTATTAACTACATCACTTTGGGATTATTCCATTAATTTCATCGTCAAGTATGCCTCCTAAGGCGCCGCCTGCGAAGCTCAATATCGTCATGTACGAGCCACGGCGGGGCAATTACGAACACTGGGCTCTACATCTCGAGCATGAAGCCAACAACACCATCTATGAGGTTGTCGGCGAGCATCCCAGTTTTGAAAAGAACAGTGTCAGTGCCAGACCGCAGGCCAGCGCCAATCTCAAGCGATCTTTTCAAGTTGGGACAATCAACACCCGCGACCTTCCAGCTGCCAAACAAAGAAATCGGCAAAGCAAGGGTGGACAATCAAACCGTTCATTGGAATTGCCAGGACTATGTGATTGAGATCGTTGATAAGCTTGTGGAGGAATGCATCATAGAAGAGGATTGCCAGGAATACACTCACGTCTTCCAGACAGCCCGGCAGCTATACGCGTGCGAATCCCAGGCGGCACGCCGGCACGGCAGTTAGACTCGACGAGCTATCGAGGATTAGGCCCCCAATCCCATTCGGCAGATATAGCCATGCTCTTCGCCTAAGGAGAGCTTACTCTCCTCATACTTAGAGTCCTGTAACGACCAGAGGTCAGGATCATCTGATATACGATTGAAGAAACCATTTATCATCGCACTCTGCCTATTCCCATTAGGCGTTCCTTACAAGGATGACTATATAAAAGTGAAAAGGGCCGTTCTCAGGCATTTCGGGGCGCGTGTTTAGGGACTCGAGGGTTAAGGAACGTGCGCATCCCAGAGACGATCAAGCAACCATGACACTTTATGTTTCCGGGGTGATATACAAGTAGGAAGGTATAAGGCCCAGTCATTCTTTGATGTCATAGTCGACAGACAATTTGTTGCCTTGATGCTTTCCCACCAGTCCGGATACCAGCCACTCATTTCCCAATCTATCAGACCGGAAACTTGATAGGAACCATTATCACAAGATCGTACCAGGATGTTCATAGGCTCAAGGTCTCCGTGGGTGAATACGACAGAGCTTTGCTGATCTGTCCACATATCCCGGAGGAGACGAGTGTACACTTCACCTCCGAAGTGCGGATTGGAAAAGAGGAAGTCGATGAATTCGGGAATGGTGGATAAGGTTCTTTCACAGGTGCGGGTATAGCGTCTGGTATCCTTGCAGCCTTCGCTGGCCACTCCTCCAAGTGGTGTTCCCAGAGGGGCTTGTTGTCGCATGTTCTGAAGAATAACCTCTAGCTCGGTCGCAATGCCGCGCTTTTGCGTCTCATCCAGTTGGCACCAAATGGAGTCCAGCCGAGTGCCAGGTATATATGTCATGAACACGTAAGTACGGAAGTGGCACGAAACCATTCCGAGAAGGCGTGGTGCTGGAATCTCTGACATACTGTCCTGAAGAAATCGCATCGTCGTGGCTTCGGTATGATCTGACGTAAATGGGATGACCTTGAGAACGATGTCGTTGTTGCACTTAACGACAACAAGGTCAGACGAGACTTCGGATCGCCAAATTATCTCACCCGACCGTATTAAATCTTGAAGTCTGCGTTCCATCGCATCTTGATCATTGCATCCACAATTCAATAACTGTTCTACGTTCGGTGCAAGTGCAAATGGAATGTCAAAGTCGTTCCGTGATTGCGAGAGGTTATCGATCGGTGTTGCATTCGTTTGATCGAGCTCTTTGGTGGGGGAGCTTTCAAATATCGTGCATTTGGGTTCCGAATATTCCGTCACTGTCTCCTGGAGACCATCAAGTTTCCTTCCTTCCGCATAACGCTCTAAATATTCCGACGGAATGACAGTCGTAAGGTCAATATCTGGGTTTTCCCGGAGCCTCCTTTTTATCTTCTTGAGCACCCTCTCATTAAGCTCAGCGGTATAGCTAAGCGGTTCTTCATGTTTCTGAGCTTTCTGCTCGGGTTCAGGCGTGTCGATGTCATAATCATTAATCGACCGAGGCCGTTTGCCTGTGATCATGATAGTTGGACTTGCTTCACATTTCGATCAGTGAGAACAACGACAACAATGACTGAGCTTGGCGCGGCACTTGCCGGGGCTACACTAATTTGCTAAGGAGGGACGCGTCACCACGTCGCTGTTTCGCGAAAGACGGAGGGTCACGTGAAGGGTGTAGGGGTGTCACGGGATGTGTCACGAGACGCCGAGACTAGTCACGTGTCAATTGCCGAGCACGCAACCCTACTCTACTCTCATGCTGGTCTTCTCCCCTCCCAATAGTGTGAGTAGTCGATGTCATTATGACTGTACAGTCAAAGGACAATCCATATTTACAACCCAGTGCCTCCTCTTGACAGCGACTCGCCTTGGTCGATTCAGCCTATACATCCTCTGAATATCCTCCATCCTCACCAACTGATCAGGCCTCCTCCCGACCATGGCCAATGCGGTGGAGAACAAATTCTTGATCTCGAGCCTTCTTGCCATAGAAGTCCATCCGACGAACCGTGGCTGTACTTCATCACTCCCCAAATGGCATGAATGCCAAGCGCCAAGACGGCAGGCACCCATGGATGATCCCTCGATTCGCACGAGAGAGCTCTGCTTTTCTCAGCTGAGGCGGTGTTGAACCTCGGCCAATAAGGACATAATACCCGGAACATCCCTGCTGGGGGCCAAAATTAGGGAATGCCTGGGCGGTCCGTCGCGGTGAGAATTCCAACAATTGTGCGACTTTGCTGGCCTGTCTTCCTCGTCCATTTCCTGGCCGAAGCATCGCCCGGAAAATGGAGAAGAAGAAAAGAAAGAACAGGGTATCGCATCGTCGAGCACTACTCTCATGGCGGTAGAGCCATGACCAGGGTGCAGGTAGGTGCAAACCTCACTCACATGCTATTAGGCTGAGGTGCCTTGTCTTTTATGGCACGGTTGCCGTAATTGACCTAGCTAGCTCTGCTTTAGCTTCAGGCCGGCACCCAAGGCCCGCAGGGGGCCTGATGGCACGGCACGAACAGGTGAGTTGGTATCATTTCGTGGACCCTGGGGGCTTTTAACTACGCCCGTTGCCAGCCTTGAGCGCTTGTCGGCCATCCATAACGGCAAGTAATCCAGCCTTCTTCTCGGTCACGCGTGCTCGCTGCAATATTCTTTAACATTGTATTCGTCTCCGGCTAACGGCCAGTCACTCCACCCCACCCACGACGACGTTGTTGAGGAGCAGCCTTACGATCAGGATCACGCAACGTGGCTCATTGCTGAAAGGGAGTTCGGCACTGAACCGAAGACCTTGAGAGTCCCTCGGATGGACTGCCGAACGCGAACGTCGGGCCCTCCCAGCCCGGTCTCTCCACTTTCAGAACATGCCGACGCCAGACCCAAGCCAGCCTCGATGGAGAACGAGTCTCGACCTTCACTTGCCGAGGTCGTCGAGAAGACGTCGCAGAACCCTATCCCAAAGCGACCCAGCCGGTGGTCAAGATTGGTAGCAGACTCGTGGGTAATCGAGCTCCTTGCAGGGGCTGTCAGCTTTGCTGCCATTGCCAGCATCATTGGCGTACTTTGGGGCTACGACCAGAAGCCCGTTCCCCCGTTGTGGAAAGGAATCACGGTTTGTCTATCTCTATCCGCATGCACAAGGACCATGGGCGGCTGACGCCTGGTTTGTAGCTGAATGCCGTTATCTCCTTTCTGGCTACGATATCTCGAACGGCAATCATGCTTTGCATCGGCACCGTTCTTTCGCAAGGAAAATGGCTCTGGTACAAGAAGGAGCGCTCCCTGAAGGATTTACAAGACATTGAAGAGGCGAGCAGAGGGCCACTCGGCTCGACATTTATGCTCTCCAAGTTCAGAGGCGGGTGAGTCCAAGGCATTGGCATCTTTGTCGGATCTTTCACCACTGACACATCCAGTGCTGTGCCCTACCTGGCGGCATTCTTGACCGTGGCTACCTTGGGCTTCGATGCATTCGTACAGCAGCTGCTGACCACCGAAACTCGCATTGTGCCCGTACCAGCAAACGGGATTAGTATCAATTCGACAACGTCGATGACCCTGGATATCTATTCGGCGATGGACTATCCAGAAACGGCCGCGCAGTTCACGGCGGCAATGCTCGCAAACGTGCAACAAGAGGACCAGCCCATGGACAATATGGCTGCGTCGGTTGCAGAGCGCCGTATGGGGAGAAAGAGATCTGAGTCAACAATACAGAGGCTAGCATCGCCTCTCAAAGCTGACTGCCCCAGTGGCAACTGCGTCTGGGACCCATACTACGCCCTCGATATTTGCTCGCAGTGTCGGACAACCACGAAAGAACTGGCCATCAAGAACTTGTCGCCCAATAGCTCGGACCTGACGGCAATGGTGTCCGCTACGCGAAGTGGGCAAGTGTCCGGTGCAGACGTAATGGAATCCGGCTTCACGTGGGAAATCGTACCAAAGTTCGGCCGCACATGGCGGGTCCCCTCCAACCTGAGTGCATTTGTGAACACCCGTGACCTGGATGGCGGCGCGCAAGCGCTCGAGGTGCATGCCTCGATTGTGGAAAAGGTGGTCTGGCCACTCAATTTTGCCGGTGCCGGTGCCCTTCTTCTGGACACCAGTGGCTGGACAAGGCAAGGCTTCGCAGGCATCGACGAGCCCGTGGCAGCCATCGGTTTTGCTGAGTTCACCATCGACGACGATGGGGTGCCGGCTTTGAACCACTCGCAGGAATGCGCAGTGACGTACTGCGTCCGAGAGTACAAACCCTCTGTGGTTCAGGGCGCCTTGATCTTGAATGTTTTGTCCACGCATTATGGCAAAGTCAGTAGAGACCCAGAAACGTCAAGTGGTCTCAGCTGGTCGGCCGAAGTCAACGGAACGAACTTCATGGCCGACTCGTTCCTGGCGTATGGGGTGGGAATCGGGACTTTGACGAACTACCTGTTGGGCAACAGTACGCATAGCTACGGCGGCCAGTGTGAAGCAAACAATGACACTTGGAGCTGCTCAATACCCGTCACCTCGAACAGTGGAACCCTGGAGGCTTACAGCACCGAGGCGTGGCAAGGCATCGACCTCACACCCGACTTCACGGGGGTCTTGGACAACGCAAACACCCTGACGAGCCAAATCGTGCAGCGGTACGGCAACGTGTCTGTGGTTGGCGACAACGCCGTGACCAAGACCTTCGTGGTCGTGCGGTGGCCATGGATCACGCTGCCAGCGGCTATTGTTTTGTTCGGTGTGGTGACACTCGCACTCACGCTGTGGGAAACCAGCAGGATGCAGGCGCCAAGCTGGAAAGCGTCTTTACTGCCGCTCCTCTACCGATATGTCCACGTTGATGGCAGCAGCGTTGAAGGAAGCAATAGCCTGGGGACAGGGCCTGGCGCTTCTCGGCCGCCTACTGAGCCGGACGGTTGGTTCGCGGGTTCAAACCTCGTCAGTGAATTCCAAGTTGAAGCGGAGGCCACAGCCACTCGCTTCACCAGGGACAGATCAAAGCTGCACATTTGGCAGCTACAATCACTCGAGATCGTGCAGAAGGACAAAAAAGATGGTGGCGGAAGCTAAAATGGTGGTGAACTGACTGGACACTTTGATACATTGCTAGTCATAATCTCTAATCCGCAGCAGCATTGAGAATGTCGTCGCTGATTGCTGCCCCTTGCCACTGCCCAAAGTGTAGCTGCCCGGCCATGGTTGGTTTCATCTTCTTAGAGGACGGCGAGAGTCTCCCACTATGATGAAAGCCAGCGGTCCGGCTACATCTGGAAATAGCAGTCAGCAAAGGTTCACATATGTTTCTTTAATTCGTCCGCATAGTTCTTCGATTGGGGACCCTCCGCGGGAAGCCCAAACGGCATGCCAGCGGCCCGTGCGGGCTGGGAGATGCCAGCGGAGGTCGATCCTTTGTCGGTCAACGCCTCGTGGGGGCTGCCGTGCTGCGCCCAAGATTGCCTTGTTCGGGATGAGTGCGAGCCAGTTTACATGCCCGAACTTGCCTCATCCGGATGAAATCCTGGAATCAACTAGTGGGAGCAGACTCACCTACTCTTGAGCGATGATAAGATGTCCGCACTAAGTTGGAGTTAATGAGTACTTGACAGTGGTCCGGACTAGCAGCGGGACAAATTCGACCTGCTACTGCCCCGACGTAGTCAGCAGGGGTGGCAGGGTGAGCTGGTCCAGCCGAGCCTGAGCCAAACGTTGAGCCGGACGCGAGCCAGCCAGAGCAAAAGCGGCGCTGGGTCACGTGAGACCGGAGGTAGAGAGAAGAAGGGAATGTGCAGTCCTGTCCTCTCCTTATTGTGCGTCTCTCGGATCCTGGGAGTCTTGATCGATCGCTCGTTGTGACTCACATTGCAAGGGCTTAGTACTGAAAGATAAGTATAACCTGTCTTAGGCTTATATGCGACTTGCGCCGAGCGTGCCGCTTTTATGACGACTTACCCTCCCTCTCCCCTTTATTCACGTCGCTCACCTTTACGCTTACCCTTCACTAATCTCGCATCGGCTCTGCAAAAAGTGCAGTCGATATTTTGATCTAATGCGAGTTTGAACACATACGCCGCGTAAGGACCGAATACGGCGGGATACTCCCGCACACGGTGAAATACCAACGCTGGTCAATGGAATGTAAGAGCCCACTAGGGCCAGTCTTCCATAAAATCGCAAACAAACAAAGACACCAACCCATCTGCCTGCTTTAGACGCTCCTGCTTTCCCACCGACAGTTAAGTTCCTCTCTCCTCTCTTTCTATGTCTCCCGCTCTGCGAGCGAGTCGTCCTACCACCGCCAGCAAGAAACGGCTGCAAGCTGCAACCGGCTCTGGCTGTCGGAGGAGTGGACGATTGCAAAACAAGCCTCCAATTTTCTACGCCCAAACTGCCCACCGAAACCGCACTGAACAAACGTACTCTGTGGAATCGAAACTGGAATCTCCAAAACTCCCGCCCTCTATCCATAGCCTGACGAAGGAGAACCTACGAATACTCAACGAGGAAGAGATGGTCAAGAGGAAAAGAATCGGCAAAGAGACCATAACAACCACAAAGCGGACCCAAACTCTGAGCAAGCAAGCGCCTAGCACTAATGGCGGCTATCGCATCCACCGTCTCAATGTCGTTAATGTCTTCTTTGATGATGATATTCCTGACTCCTTCCAAGCTGCGATCGACAACATTGTGAAAGCAAAAGTTCCGTCCGAGGAGCGCCGAGCTGTGATTTACAACACCGCTGAAAGAT
Source organism: Exophiala xenobiotica (assembly GCF_000835505.1). Taxonomy (NCBI): domain Eukaryota; kingdom Fungi; phylum Ascomycota; class Eurotiomycetes; order Chaetothyriales; family Herpotrichiellaceae; genus Exophiala; species Exophiala xenobiotica. Next base: position 2,878,157 of record NW_013562493.1, on the reverse strand, counting down.
TGTACAATTGTTGTCGGGAGATCAGTGACACTAAAAGTATGGAAGGAAGTTATGTTGGTCTTTGTCGTGATGCGCTTCGGGATATGTTGAGACCGAATATCTCCCTTCAACATGAAGCCGATTGGCGATATGAATTCAAGCCAGGTATATCAAAGGGCAAACCGATTTTCCGAGATGACCAAGGGGCTCCCGCAATCAGAACACCTTGTCCGGGTATCACAATTGGTATGGGCGGAAAAGCGTTCTTGAACTCTCTCTCCTCTCCGGCTTTCTCCCAAACTCAGGCCCAGGAATTTCTTCGAAGGCTTCAGACAGAATACGACTCCCTAGACCAGAACGAAGAAAAGCTACTCCTGACGGTCTTGGAAACTGGTCGCGTATTCTTTCCATTTGCGACTCTTGAGGCAAGGGCTTACCTATCAGGGAAGCAAATCTCCGAAGCACAAAATCAGGCCGCCGTTTCGGGAGCGAGTGCCCTAAATTTTCAGCTTCATCTTACGGAGATGGCGAAGGGCGCAGCCTCGGAGTTTGACGATAGTGAATATCAATATCCTCTCTTCTTTTCCATTTGCACCGAAGGACCCTACCACGAGCTGTGGGCTCACTACACCTGCGTCGAGGAAGGTCGGCGTATCTTCAACATGAAGCTGGTCAAGATCTGCAACGCGATGCTGAAAGAGACCATCGAAGACTTCTTCATTGCGGTGGATAATGTGTTGCGCTGGGGTGCCGACACGTTTCTGAAATCGGTGGCAGACCGGATGCGTTTGGTGGCAATCAAGGCATTGACCCAAGTCGACGGAACGAACCCAGCGAACTGAGACGCCTGCACTTCGCTCGGTTGCAGAAAGTGGATCCCCCATAAGATGAGTCCACAGCCTCGTGAGAGTTTTATGAAGGCGAAAGCATATCGACCATCATCCATACCATCATTTACACCATCATCCATTACACCAAACATAGCCAATCGGCCACAAATCGGGGGTACAACTCCAAGAATACCTCCGTAGTCCTGCTCATTCCTCAGTAGCCTATTTCCGGGTTTGATTCCCACATATCTTGTCCTTTGTTGGCTAGGCTTTACCATCCTCCTCGCTGGTCCATTTCCACTTATTTTATTGAGTTGTGGGTGATCACTGTAAGAGCAATGAACGAATTCGCACGAAACAATGGAGATTTCTTGACGCCTTGCAAAGAACAACGAAGCCACTCGAGGTGCTGTTTGCGAGCGGATTAAACCCAATCTTGAGCTCCAAGTAATCATCCGTGTCGTGTCATGGATGTAATCAGAGTGCGTCCATCGAGACTGTCGTACCATTTGGATCTTCCTCCAGCATTTTTTCACGTGCTTTCCCTTTCTTGGTCTTCTTCGCCTTTTTTGGAAATTCGCTGTCCGGACCGACAAGGACAATGCCGGGATGAACGATATTGAATAGGAAAAGCGACACAATCATGGGAAGAGCCTCGAGACAGTAGAAGTATGCTTCATAACTGGCAACATGGCTGTATTCGCCATCGGTGTACTCGGCGAGTCGGAAGATGATGCGAACCGTGATGAGACCCAGCACGGCGTACAATGTGTACAGCAGACGCCGCCATGGATAGGGGCAGGGGTTGGCGAGGTCGATTCGATTCATCAGGTACTGGAAACGACCGGCAAGGATTGTGAACAGGACAATGAAGAATTCCTGGAGACCGACTCCCGCCATGTCTGGATAGAGACAGAAGAGTTAGTAGGGGAAGATGCAGAACTTGTCACGACATGAGCGGCGGGGATCGGCAAGGAGGCATACAAATTCTGATCCCGATTTTGACAGTGGAGTGATTGTTCGAGGACATCAAGCTAGACGAGGAGCCTTGGATGAGGAACGACAGGATGTCGCACATGACGAAGGTTAGCGTAAGCCGTCGGGCACTAATGCCGACGACCTTTTTTTCGGGGATGAGAAAGTGTATCATGCGTCCAGCGACCATGTAGACGAAGGCGTTGGTCCAGAGCGGGGCCAGAATGATCAAAAGCTGCTGAGGGATGAAGTGACCCAGGCCACGGAATTCCCTTGCTGAGTAGGAACGGACGGCGAAGCCAGCGGTCTCCCATAGGCCCGCCATGATGATCGTCCAGCAGAATTTCTGTTGAGAATTGTGAGCGTGAGGACACCGGATGGTCCACGTTTTGCATCGTACCTTGTGAAATCGAAAGGCTTGAACGATATGGGCGACCGTGGACAAGGCGAAGAGCACGGCAAACAGGACAGCTGCGCCGAATGATGGGCAGTAAACCCATGCAATATTGTCATCTTCGCGAGCTGCAACGAGATCGCATTTTGCCATGGTCGATCTGGAGCAACGTTGAGGGTATTCAGGTTGGTGGGGGAATCGATAGCGTAACAGCCACCTGCTTCAAGCGCGCGAAATAGCGACGGGGAACACTGGGAGCCAGAGCTTTGGAGAAGAGATCATCCGGCACCGCACTGCACAGGCATGCATATATACCCGACTTGAGCATTGTCGCTGGACCAACATGCTATCTCATAAGAACGCGAAAGGGGACTAGAGCCTTACGCGTCGTATTGAATACGGCACGTACTCTTAGCGGGTCTATACTTTAGCGCCTAGCCAAGCTCCTGGCATGTCCGGGGGCCTGACGAGCAACTTGGAGTGCTTGCGACCAAGCATCTTGGCAGAAGACTGCCAATGATGGCAAAGCGCAAGCTAAGAATGGACAGTCGTCAGAGCGATCTAAGGGCAGTGGATTGGGACCAGCAACTCGATGGGCCAGAAATACGAGCATTGTAAATGCAAGTGCTTCCGGCGGATTCCACCCAGCAGGACCAACTCCAGCTCTAGGAAAATTCAGACCGAAAGCCAAGAGAGTCTCATTGCTTTGTGATGCGGCTGTTGTTGTAGTGTTGGCCCAGTCCATATCGGTATCAAAGCGTATTTGGTACATCGCCTCCCTGGATCCCGAAAGACGTACGAGAAGTCCACACGGCGCCGAGTCCGCCACTAACACGTCTCGCCATCAATGAAAAGAATTCTGAGGGCATCCTTCCAAAGTGACCGTCCTGTTCGGTCAGCTTTGATCAGCTTCGCTCTATCAAAGATGGACTTCGGCCACTGCAGATAACTTCTGAGTCCTTCTGGCAGATCTGCCCAGATACTGTTGGACCATTCCAGCATTCCGTTTAGTCTGTGTTCGGATATGGGGACGTCATCAGGGAAATCCCAAGGGGCGAAAGGAGCAAACATAAAGGACTCCAGGATATAAAAGAACAAAAGTAGCCGCATCGTGAGGTTGTTGTTGTCTTTCAAAGTTTCAAAGCTCTCTTGGGTTGTCCAGGCATCGTACAGGGATATAAATCGTTCATATCCGACTCGCGAACACTCGAGCAGGCCAGCAAAGACGGCTTCAATGCCCTTATAGAATTCAAGTTCTGGCGTGCTTTGAAGCAAAGGTATGATCTGCTGGAGGCTTCCTATGCCTGCTCGTATCATTTGGGCCTTTGGTTTCGGCATATTTTCCAATTCTTGCGCGATGAGGTGGAGATGTTGACCAGGCAGCGCCGTGATGGACCCATGGTGGCGGAACGCGGTTGTCGTTAAATAGCAGCCACGGACAAGCAGGATGTAATCGTCGATACCGTTGGCAAGGTATATTGATTGGAAGGTCAGGGCGTAACAAGCTGCAAGGATTGCGATTCCATCGCTGACCTCGACCGTCGTGTTCGATATAGCTTGCTTCAAACTCCGTAGCGCACGAATTCGGTGATCCAACGCGTTCTGACGAAAAATTCCGTCCTCTGAGCAGACCGCGTTTAGATGGAACGCTCCTAGGCCAAGCAGGGCATGCATGAGGTATGGCCGGCAATACGCTAATTGCGGGATGTCCTCGCCCCATAATCTGCCACTTCCGAGAGGCAAATGGGGCAATGCCGCGTGAAGGTAATGGTGGAAGCACTGTAGATCTTGCATGCTAAAACACTGCATCGAGCCGGCATCCATGGGCTGGGCTTGAATGGTGTAGCTTAAGGGGTAGGAACAATTTCCATTCCCACCAGCGCAATTTGCGCATTCAGGCTTTTCTTCTCCACATTTGATGCGACGAGCCTTGCACGAGAAGCACCCATTTCGCGACTTCTTGTGAGAGCGTCGCTGCGTAGGTAACTGTCTGCCCCTGCTTGAAATTACTAGGCTCGACTTGGCAAGACTGTGACCAGACTCGATCTTCCCCAATTGCGAGTTGGGCGAGTCAGACTCACCGCGCATCTCGAATGCTTAGGCTTGACGTCCAATCGAGGAGGGATCTAAGGAGAACCTGCCGAGATGAGGTATTTCATCTAAGTCCTTGAACAGTGAGAGTTTGACAGAAAATAGTGCGTAGTACGTAGTAGACTGCTGCCTGTTAGACTTGGCGCCAATGTATCAACCGGGCTAGGGTCAGCCCAACTCCACCGCGACAGTGGCTTCGAGAACGGGCTAATTCTGGCAGTAGATGCAGCAGCCTCGGCAAACTTGCAATCTTGAGTCCTCTGCTTTTTTGACTCGCCCAACAGATATTTCAACCTAAATGACTCCATCGTCTCGAGTATCTATGACTGCTGGTGCTTGACAGCCCTAGTGGTCTTCAGATATGGGAGCTTTTCGTACAGCTTATCTTCTGCATTCGTCATATCATTATGAACAGACATATCGATCCCCGATCTGGAACGTCGTACGACGACATCACTCTACCGTCTATTTTAAGTGTGCGTCAACACAGTGAGATGCATGGTCCGGACGATGATTGGACTGGCACGTCTGATCCTGCTAAGCGGAGGAAACTGCAGAATCGCCTACATCAAAGGGCCTGGAGTAAGTATATCTAGACTTACTGAGCTTATTCGGGTCATGATCATTGACTCGTCCTTGCAGGAAGGCGACAGGTGATGCAACGAAGGCTCGGTGTAAACGCTAAAGACGCAGGTGCAGACGCCCAGCTTGCACAACAGGGTAGTCTCATGACGAATGATCAAAAACTTGGTTTTGTTAACCAGTGGCTTCATTGTGAGGCAATTTCACCCTTTTTTCGCTCCTACGACACAACACAGGCAGCCGTACAGACTTGTCCCGCAGACCTCAGGCCAACAAGTCTGCAGCTTACTGTTGATCACCATCCATGGGTCGATCTATTGCCCGATCCAAGGATGCGTAATAACATTTTGCAACTTGGCGACGAGTATGACGATGGACCCCTCTGTCATGACATCGCAGACAATCGTCACGGCAGTGATTCAGAAGGCCTTATAGTCTGGGGCGATCCGTGCAACCCGGAGAGCTGGGAGATTGGAGAAGACTTCTATAAAAAGTGGCCTTGGGTTTTGCAAGGCTGTCATCGTCTATTCAAATCAATGAATAACTGGAGAATTAGACGGGGCGAGCTGAAGCTCTTTCCGGATGCTCCTTGTACTCCTTGACGACACAGCATGTACTGTTGTTATTGTGATGGACTTTCTGCTACTCTTATGAGTGCGGTGAGGGATCCTCATTTACTAACACATATCTATATCTCGCCTTACCCTTCTCCATATCAACTATTGCCTGATTTGCATCCTTCATTGGCCGCTCTTCCACCCACGGCTTTACATTCTTCGTAGCCGCCAGCTGAAGCATTTCTCGAATTTCTCCTGGTGCGCCGATCATTGAACCAGCAAGCCTCTTCCTTCCGATGTTCAAGCCGGGCGCCGGTACGGAGGACAACCCATCGTCAGCATTGCCAACCTGAACTAGTGTACCATCCCGTCTCAAGAGAGCCAAGTAGCCGGCAACGGGCATCTAAGTAGTCGGTCAACGTCTATAGTGGTATGGAGACCACGGGATCAACAACGTACCTTTGACGAAGAGATGGTTGAGATGAGCAGGTCAAACGAGCCAGCAAATTCGGTGTCCCACTTTGGATGGTCATCAGTGGCAATGTAACTGTCTGCTCCCATTTTGATGGCATCTTGCTTCTTGCTCTCCTTCCGGGAGATGGCGACAACAGACTCTGCGCCCAATGCTTTTGCCCACAGAACGACGAACTGGCCCAGACCACCGAGGCCAATGACACCGACACGCTTGCCTGGTCCACATCCGAAATACTTCAATGGTGAATACGTCGTGATACCAGCGCATAGCATTACCGCTGCTGAAGCGGACGGAATCTGGTCTGGGATCTTGAAGACAAAGTGGGACGGAGTGCGGTTGTACAATGCGTAACCACCGTATGATTTGTCGCCGTTCAGATGGAAGCTTCCATATGTGCCCACGTGCCTGGCGCAGAAATGTTCATTTCCTGACGCACATTCGTCACACTGGCCTTGCACACGACCCAAGCAAGAGTCAGCTTGAGCGCCGACACCAACTCGATCGCCCACCTTGGTACCACCATCAACTTTGCTGCCTACGCGTACAGCTCGCCTAACGATTTCGTGACCGACGCAACATGGGTAAGGCGTCGGCCCCTGCAGATTGAATCAGCGTACGCCTCAAGGCTTTGCCTTTCGATCATGAGACTTACCCAGCCACTTCGGAGGACATGGAGGTCCGAACCGCAGATGTCGCTGTGCGTGATTTGAATGTCGACGTCTGTTTCTTCCCAAGCCTTGGGTTCGTACTCTTGCCAGACCATTTTACCATTGTCGGCATCTCTGTCGAGGCCTAGCCATCCCATGAACTTGTAGTCGGTGGAGCTAGTCATTGTTTCTCAGCGGTTGATAAGAGGAATCTGGAGGCTTGTGTAGGTAGCTTGAGTTACCAGAGGACGGCAACAGCACTGGAAAGCATCTAAGGCTGGATTCGATTGCGACGATGGATATGACATTTATACCATATATTATATTAACGTCTCCACGATAAGGCGTCTTTTCGCCTCCGTATCTGCAATTGCATCTGCTCACAAATTGGTTCCACTTTGGACCTTTGCATAAGCAATCTTCATCGAAAATATGTGCTATCATCTACATGCAGTAGTCGTAGTCGAATTAGCTTCCGAAGGCGATTGTCGTGCCACATAGCCCACGATTGACGCAAGCTCCTGCAGATTGCTTATGCCTTACATGCAAGACTAGATGCCCCTCGTGGGTGCACGCTTGATGAAATCCACCCTCCTGCCAATTCACGTGTATGATCTTTCCCATCTTATACGTCGAGCAAGTTGGAGCTGTCTCAAAGATTCTGCAGACTGGTCTCGTTGTCACAATATTCTTCTCTCCAAAGTTGACTTTGGCAATCGAACAATGCTGATATTAAATCACAAAACTGACGTGCCTCGCGCAGGGCCAGGTAACCCCCTCCATTCACCGCAACGACGTCATTACGGATGCTTTCACCGGTAACAAAGTTTCGGTGGATTCTATCCTCGACGTGCATGGCATGTCCATTATTGCCGATGTCACTCTCACGCCACGCCCACGTGCCTGAACGCGCTGGAACACACGCGAAAGGGGCTTGATCCCCATAGTTGTCGCTGGGTCTGGTTGGATATATGACTTTGGCGGACAGCCAGTTAAGATCAATGTTGGTGACGTTCTCTGGTGCGCGCCTGGCATAAAGCATTGGCATGGAGCAGACAATGATAGCTATATCTGTCACCAGACGACTTCTTTTGGCGGTGTTATCTGGGAAGAAGAGGCGTGGCCTAAGTCGTCATAGCAAAAGTTGGATCATCAAACATAGATACCTGGCTCAAGGCTCTTCTACCGTCTGCTTACGATCTTCGCCAAAATTGGGCATGGGGAAGCGGCAGGCGGGGACCTTCTGTTCGCTAGCGTTTGGCGCTAATGCACACTGCTTATGGGGGGACTCGATTCTTGGTACTGGCAACCAAATGCTCCAATCAAAATCAGCCCTATCTCGCGCTGCTTTCCCGTCAGCTGCAGTACGGGGGCTTCAATTGATATATGAGGCCAATTCTACCTTCTTCACAGAGAGTTCCAGTAGCTAGAATTATATTCGCTTCCTTCTGGGTATGTCGTTCTTCCAACCGCCTCCGAAGCCCGATAATCCGTTGGCATACCACCGCATCCTCTCCCCAACCGCATCCGTCAAAGTCTCGCCTTTATGCCTGGGTGGGATCAGCATTGGCAGCTCATGGAGCGAAATGTTTGGCAAAAACGAAAGTGCAGACTCTCTGCTTGATGCATTCTACGCTCTGGGAGGCAATTTCATCGATACGTCTAACACGTACAATAGCGAAGACTCCGAAAGGCTTATCGGAGCGTGGATGGAGAAGCGGGGAAACAGAGACCAGATGGTTGTCGCGACCAAGTACTCGGCAGGGTACAAGGCGTACCAGAGAAATGAATTCCCACTGCAGAGTAACTACACGGGCAATTCAGCGAAAAGCATGCATATCTCTGTGAGAGACAGTCTGGCAAAACTGAAGACAGATTACATTGACAGCCTCTACGTCCATTGGTACGGTTCTGATGAGTTCAGCACGACATGGTCAAATTGACTGACTGTGTCAGGTGGGACTTTGCAACGTCAGTGGAAGAGATCATGACACATCTTCACGCCTACGTTATGGCGAAGCAAGTGTTGTACCTTGGTGTTTCTGATACTCCAGCCTGGGTTGCTGTAAAGGCAAATGCGTGTACGTTGATCCTTAATACACTTGCTTCTACGCCACTGGTACCACGCTGATGTGATGTGACAGATGCTCGAAGCCATGGCCTTACACCATTCTCTGTGTATCAAGGTCGATGGAATGCGGCCTACCGAGATATGGAAGCCGAGAACATCCCAATGTGTGAAGATCAAGGCATGGCGATTGTATCATGGGCTTCTCTTGGAGGAGGACAGTTGATATCTGCGGAAGACGGGGAGAAGAAACTGAAAGACCCGGAGGCTCATAGAGGGTACGGTTTCGGCGATGTGGATGTCAAGGTGTCTACAGCACTGGAGAAAGTCGCAGAATCCAACAAGACCACAACCCAGGCAGTAGTAAGTTCTATGTGACCTCTCTTCAGGATTGTGTTTGCTGACTAGTCAAAATCAAGGCTCTTGCCTATTTACTACACCAGTCAATCTATGTCTTTCCAATCGTGGGGGTACAGACGGTTGAACATGTCAAAGCGTTGCCCGAAGCACTACGGATTGAACTTTCGAGAGGAGATATCGAAGCTATCCAAAATGCTGCGGATTACCAACCTCCCTTTCCCATGAGCTTCTTGTTCAATTGGACCGGAAAAGAAAAGTACCATGTGGGTTTGACACCTGCAAATGTCAGCCAATACCAGATGGCAGCCTGGATCCAGGCGCCGCCGAAACAAAATGCATGTGAAATACTACACTAAAACATGTGACTAGCTAATATACGTGCAGCCATATCAGCCTCGGAAAGGACTATAAGCAGTTATCGAAGAAGTAATGTTACGTGCCAACAACTCAGAATCACAGCTAGCAATCCTTCAGCCGATGTCCCACGACAGGAAAGCTAAAGGCAACAGCAGACTACTGAGATCCGCCGCCAGAGGTGCGCTGTAGGGGAAGGGGGTGGCCTCTGTGGTCGGAGTCTACCGTTCTTCACAACACTACCAATTGGTAGCGGTCTCCACCAGCTCGATGGTCGAGCCGCTGTCTCTCGGTAACTCAGCTACCGTCGTGGAGATGGTTTTCGTGATGCTGGGCGGAGACATGGAGCCGCGGACGCCCGTATTGCGGAAGACTCGGGAGTGGGAGATGTTGTGAGGGCGCAGGTAGGAACATTGGTCGAACGTGGAGCCGGAGGTACGCGACGCATTATCTTCAATGAGTCGGCAACTATAACGAGGGGTTTCTGCTTATAGAGGAAGAGACATTTAGGCTTTCAGCTCGAGTGTTACAACATTAGATTTACCTGGTTCGTTTGATGGTTTTCTATTGAGTGAAAGTCATCAACCCACGACTGATCGCAGTCCGGCCGCGTCATGATATCATGGTCATCAAGTCTCAACAAGGCAATCCTTGTACGCGACTCGAATCCTCCAGCAGGTCAAACAAGCTCCTGCCGAGAGTCTTGTTCAGCTGAGGGATCATCGAGACGCCTTAGCAGCTCTTTGGGTGATTCTGCTCACTAGACAGTAGAGCGCCGAAGGGAGACTGTTCAAACAACTTGGGTACAGTTCCAATTCCTCGCATTCTTCCAGTCTCCTCCAACTCCTCCCACATAGACATTCCGGAAGGGATACCGGCAATGTGCTCTCTTGAAAGCCACGCCCAGCGCCGGTGTGTCATTGACGAACTTTGTACCTGTGATGGTCTCGGGAGCCACGCCTTCCTCGATCCACCTCACCATGGCCGTGAGCACATTCTCGCTGGGGTCCAGACTCGCGAGCGCAGCCGCGGTGTTCCCGATGAACGTCGCGCCGGGGCCCGTGCCACAGTGACCCATGCCGGAGATACGGAAGAAGCGGTAAAAGTTGTCGAGAGCCGTTGACGGCAAATTCATCGCCCGCGAGACGTGATCGTAGTATAGAGGCGAGATCGTGGAGGAGACTTCTGGGTCGGCTTGGCCGTGGTAAGTAATGAGCTTGCCGCCTTTGTTCTGGAACGCCGATAAATCGCCTTGCCACGTATTCGTGTCGCCCGCGTTTTGGTCCCACGCGTACGCCCAGTCCTGCGGTGTGAGAGCGTCGGTGTCGTAGGATGGGTCGTTGAAGACCGCGTACTTAAACCAGTCGGCCGTATAGGGGAATTGACCTGGTGAGTAAGCTTCGTAGATCGGCTCGATGATCCCCGGCCCGATCTGCATGTGCGGGTAAATGAACGTGCCGTTGGCGCCGTAGACGTCGGAGAATAGTTTACGGACCGTCGCGGCTTGTTGGCTGGTTATGCAGGATGAGGAATTGCTGGGCGAGACACCAGACCCACAGATCAGAGCTTCGGGGCGGAAGATGCACAGATCTGGATCTTCGATGATTCCATCGCCCGCACCGTCAATCATATCACACTGATTCAGGATAGAGTTGTCAATTGCCGGCCACGTCGTGTTGGGTGGGAAGCCCGCAGGACCGGCGTCTCGAATGAGCGGGTAGAATGTGCCGGACCACGCATCTAGATAGTTGAATCGAATAGCAGGAGACCCCGCGACGATCCCGTCGAAATCGTCGGGAAAGGCCTGCGCAGACTTGAACCCCTGGCGACCGCCGGTCGAACATCCAAGATAATATGATTTCGTGTATGTCTGGTTGTAGAACGCCTGCGTGATCTGCTTGCCTACGACGGTGTTGGTGTGGATCGAGCGCCAGCCATAGTCGGCCACCACATCAGGATTGTACAGGAAAGCGTGGCCGCCCGTCCCGTTGTGGCCATTGTTCGCGCCGACCGTGGAGAATCCGAGACCGGCCGTGTATGCCATGTCCTCGTATTGAATGCAGCCGCTAATTCCCCCGTTGCCGGTACTAAGGAACCGCCCTGTCCAGTTCCTCGGTAGCCATGCTTCCATGCTAATCCCCGACCGTGGCGAGGTAGCGACGTACAAAGCCACGCGGCATAGGTCGGCACTGACGACTTGATTTGGCCGGAGGCAGGTGGCGTTGTTGTCAGGGAAGGTCAGGTTTGTACCGGCAGCGACGAACTCGGAAAACCAGACCGTGGCATTTTCGATGCTCAATGTTCTAGACAACTGTGCACAGTTCTGCTCGAAGCTAGCATCAGCGCCAGGGAAGAGTGTAGAGACGATAACCACCACGCCGCCGACAAAGGTTCGAAATTGGACCATTGGGCTTACTGGCATGGAGATTGAAGTAGCAGCGGTACAAGGAAGGAATGTTGGCGATATGAAGGGCCTACCTATTCTGAGCCTGAGGACTGCAACCCTGTACATCCGCCAGCAAAGCCTCGAGGGATTGTCGCGCATGCATCGTCCTTGTTGGTGATGGGCAGATCGCACTGCTCCTAGCTCATCAATTTCCCCAGCTGGAGATGAGTAGTCGCAGTGCCCGGACAAACTAGCAGAATAACCACAGCGTTAGTGGCTCGTCAGTCGACTGTGCTGAACCTCATTTGGAAAGGATCTGCAGAAGCATATCTGAGAGAGGGAGCACATTGACCATAAAGAGGTACATAATACGGAGTATGCTAATACCGGATCCATCCTCAGCTCAAACGCATACGAGCTGTAGGTGTGTTAAAGGTGTCGCTGCTTATTCTGTTCTAGTTTGGCGATAAACAGTGAGTCTAGCTTTTCACTAACAACTAGTTGAATCCCCTCAGGGCAAGGTCAGACTCAAACAGCAACTAAGTTAAGGGCACTAAGTGATCTGAGAACCACCCATCACCCCTGGATTGGGCGTAGCTGCTACCTAAAGCGCCCAGAGTTTTAGGGGCTTCACGCATAAAGCTTATAGGCAGTAGTCTTGGCATTTGAACCTTTAAATCCTGTACGTAAGAGAGATAGTTCATTCCTGCTGAATGAATGCATATTATTGGTATCAATAGGGTCGTGCGCAAAACAGGTCGACCCTCGTGTGCTGGGAGGCAGTCGCATTGCGTTTTTATGATTTGGCGCGGACAATGGTCGAGCTGAGCCGCCGTTGACTATCGATCCAGTAGTGACAATCCAGGTTTACCATGCTAACCCGACGCATGATCGTTCCTGAGCTCGATTTCCTACCTAACAAGAAGTCAAAATCTGGACGCGGTAGACACTGCGCGGGGGCTGAGTCAAGGGGAAGCGAAAGTTAGCACGTACGCACGGCCCTTCCACCTTTCAGATCCAGTTTACAGAAGACGAGATGCAATTGTCGCAGAGAGGGCAAGGGAGCCAACGCCGACGCAAACTTTACCGGGTCTAGAGCGAGAGGGAAAGCAGACGAAGAGCAGAATACTGGGCTTCGAAATATTATTCGGCATGGAGCCTAGGGGCGACGTGCAACAGGATTGGGGCAAAGAGGCCCGGTCTTCCAACCTGTCTTTAGTCAAATCGGAAATTTTCCCTTGACGTTTCCTGTGCGGCTGGAAGACACACCCACGTTCTTGAACTTCGGGTCTGAAAGAGGCCGGACGATCTACGGTGAAGACATGTTTGTTGGCTATCACTTCTACGAGCAGACCAAGAAGAGTGTTCTGTTCCCCTTTGGTCACGGCCTCTCATACACAGACTTCGCGATCGACGAACTTCAGGTAAACACTTCTCAGATGCAAGATACACTCAATGTGTCATTAGCGTGCGAAATAGTGGATGTTGTGACGGCGCCTATATTGCTCAAGTTTATGTTTCACAACGCCAGGCTTCTATCGTTCGGCCGGTTAAAGAACTCAAGGGCTTTGCCAAGATATTTCTTCAGGAAGGTGAGCAGAAAACATTGCAGATTCCAATTAGTTTCAAATATGCGACAAGATTTGGGACGAGCAAAAGAACTCTTGGGCGACAGAGAAAGGAATATTCGATGTCCTCGTTGAATGTAGCTCAGCTGATGAGAAGATGCTGAGCACTTCCTTCGAGGTTTCCCAGCCTACATGGTGGAATGGACTCTGAAGTTTAGCCAGCTCACATGATGCCTGGGTAAAGCGGTAGGGCCAATATCTTGAGCAAGTAATAGAGCCAGACGTATTGTCGCGGGCTGAATACCAAAATACTCAAGAAACTCGCCTTCAGTTCGGGGGCCAACGTGCCCTCTTCCTTGAACTACGCCGTAACTCCGTTTTCACAGGGACGGGCGCCTCTGGGGACGTCACCTCACTGAAAGCATTTCTCTGTTCTTCTCTCTGTGCCCGTCTCCAGCAGCACGAATCGTGGAGGCTTCTCTACTATTTTCGCAATCGTCTTCGAGAGACTCTGCTGCATTCTCCTCTTTCTCCTTTCCCTTCCCTTAGAACGGGCTTGATCACCTTCCCTTAACCCGGACGCCTCAGAGTCTCTCCAACCCTGTAGTCCCTCCAGGATGCCCCTTGCTGTAGGACGACCTGTCGGCATCACGTCCAGCATCGGGGTGAGATATACCGCGAGCACGCTCGCCTTGCTTTTTGCTCGCCAAGCCACTGCGTTCACCCACGCTTTGTGGTCACTCATCTTCTTCAGGTCGCGCCCGCCAAACCCGCAGCTGTACTGTACTCCTACTACACCTGCAGACCACACGTCCACGGCGTTGGTGTACACGCTGCCCACCAACCCGTCTACCTCGGGCGCCAGGTACAGTGGCGACCCGCAGAACGTTCCCGTAATTCCCGTAATGTCGGTCAGCTTTGGATAGGCCAAAGTCGCCCAGCTTCCATTCCGCGCCTGGAGTTTCGTGGGTAAGCAGGATGTTGGCTGGCTTGATATCCCGGTGCATGACGTTCCTGTCGTACAGGAACGCGAGGCCCGACAGCACCTGTCGCAGGAGGTCCACGCACTCGCTGGTGGAGGCGATAGTACATTTTTCTAGGCTCTTGAGGGCGATTTCCATGATCAGGATAGGGTCGGGGGTTCCGTTGAAGGCGACATAATCAATAATGTGTTTCTAACCCAGGGCAAGAACTGATGTCAGAAAAGCAAGATGTCATTTGATTTGAATATGTGGACGAGATGGACGAGGCGGACTCCTCATCAAACAGGCGGAGAGGCAACTCACGTGTTTCAATTTCTGTAGAAGCTTGATCTCCCTCAGCATCGACTTCCACGCGCTTTTCGTCCCGAGTTTGTATACTTTTCCAGCGAAGCGGTCGCCGGTTTCTCGGTCGACGGGCTCATGGACCGCCGCCGTCATGCCTGTGCCAACCACACGTCCTAGGACAAACCGCCTGGCGACGAGTGATGTAGGATCCTCGTCGAGGCGGGCAACCTTGAGCCCTAGCATTGTGGGAGCCGCCTGCACGATCTCTACACGGAGCTGCTCAGCGAGGACATTGTACCGAGCCTGCTGCTCTTGAGTACGCAGGGGTATTTGGAGCGTCAACCACACGGTGCCCGCAGCGATTTCATACTGTCGACGCCCAACGATAGCCCGGGATCCCGTGAGGCTTTCGACCTCGCCGGTCTCTGGGTCGATCCACCTAGTCGAATTGCCGGACAGGTTCGTTAGTACCAGGACCATGGCCTTCCAGTTACGGTCGATCCGGAAGTGCTTTTGGCTGACGCCCTGCTCCAAGCCTCCCAGCACGAAGTCGACGTTTTCGCCTTCTCTCCCGAAGACCCACCCAAGCGCTGGATCGAAAGGGTAGTGGTCTATTCGCAGTGCAGTTATGAATGAGGGGCTATCAATGAACGGCGTGCCGTCGCGGCGACGAGAGTCCAGGCTCGGAGACTCGGGAATGTCGCCCCTCGGCACGAGGAATTCAGCATTGCGAGGGTCTTTCAACGCGGTAGCGGCTTCATCGCTGACGGCGGTGATGCTGAGTACGACGAGGGAGGTATCCATGGTGGGCAGACGCAAGGAGCCTGCAAGATGCTTCTGTTCTGGGGAGTGCCTGGAGGAGAGGACTGAGGTCAAGATGGATAGATATGCGTGAACGGATGAACGAGCCATAATTTTCCCTCACCCCTCGCATTGTATAAATGGCAAAACGAAAGCCCCGTGGAACTACACATGGCCAGACAACGCATACGGGGCCGCTCGCAGATGTAACGTTTTAAGTCGCCCTGTGATGCTTGACGGTCGAATGTCTCATTGGGTGGCGGGCGCAATCACGGAGGCGTGGATCTGTCAGCGCCCACAGACGCATGACAAGGACCTATAGTTTGACAGCTCATTTTGAAAGCGCCCACTCGGTGTATCCATTTTCGATACCTAGAGCGTCACTACTCTTTAAGCTGGTAAGTATTTTTATTCTCTTTGACCTGCCGACACCATGTCATGATTGTTCTGACTAATGCTGTCACTTTACAGTACCGAGATTAGAAGGTTTAGCGAATTCTCGAATGCCAGGAACTTTTGTTGTCGCGACTCGCGTCCCAGCTCACACCGTCCGACTTTAATTCCAAACCACTTCCCCCAGACACCTTTATGCAGACAGAATGGCGGATTGTGCGTCACCGGACGCCCATCCGCTCGCCTTCTCCCCATCACCTACCGATCCCCGACCTCGAAGAACTAAATCGGCACCTAAGCCGCAAACCCGAGCGCAGCTACAGCCCCGAATACCGCGGCTCCTCTACCCCCGAAGTCTATCCCTCCGACTACCTTTTGCAAATCCTCAAACCCTTGGAGTACTACAAGGCCAAAGCGATCTAGGAAACCCACCGAGTCCGTCTTCTCGATCCGTCGACGGATCATCGCAGGTCCATCAACTCGGTTGAGTACTGGCGTACTGAATACAATCACATGATTAAGGAATTCTTCAATATCTCCCAGCGGCAAAATCAAGAGAGGTGGGACAAAGCACAAATGATGAACAGTGAAGAAGCGGGAAAATCGACTGCAGAGTGCCCACAGGGTGCTCTCTCCGCGGTGACCAGGAACAAGGACGAGAACAAGAAAGAGAATAGGAAGACAGAGAGCGCCGGAGACGGACCTGTCTCCTGTAGACTACGGAGTCGTGCTCATCGTATTGATGGGGCGAGCCAGTCGTGGAGCACTGCTGCTGCACCTCGGGGGATATCCAAGACGAAGAGCAAGGCAAAGAGCCAGACAAAGAGCCAACAAACGGCAACACAAAGAGCAACACAAAGAGCACGACCCGGAACAACATGCCGAACGGGTAGCAAGGGATTCCACACTATTATCGACAAGAAAGACAGACCCGGTTGTGAGAATCTTGCAAGACAGTCGTCACGTGAACAGTCTCCTTCGGCCAGGGCACCGTCATCAGTGATCCAGGATTCCAGGCAATGATCAAGGAATCAGCCGTGACTCCTGGATTGGACAGGTCTTTCTTTCAGCCAATCAGACTGATGCCAAGAAGTGCGACAAGTGTGACACCTGCACGTCAAGCTCGAATTCTGTTGTTGGGTCACCAAGATTCTCAGCATTGCTGGATCAGGAAGGTCTCTTGCCTGATCAGTCTGCAACGAGATCGAACTCCGGTGTCCCCGCTGCCGAGATCCGGCCCATCCCCCCTCCCTCCGCCCAACCCTAACACCACCTCCTGGGAATGTAACGTAATTCGGCGTTACACTCTTTGGGGAGGGGGAAACGGCCGGCATTTACGACAAGATGGAAAGTTCCACGAGCATCTCGTCACGCCGCACCACAGGCGCGTTTGTCGCTCGCGTACACAGTGGAGTGATGTCGCTTGCTGCAAAGAAACATGCTCGGATGTGTACTGTCCATTATGTTTATCAGAAGCTTATCTCTGCCTCATATAGGCATCTTGGGCTCGGGCGATACGAAGAGGCAATTTATGCAGTAGGGTTCGCGGTGCGATGTGCTGTAGGCGTCCAGTGGGAGGTTTGCACTCGGTACCCGCCTAGGCCTCCAGGTATCATGCAAGAAAACTGCCTAGTGCGGTCAGTATTTGGGATGGCAGATCCTGTCTCCATGGCGGGATCGGTACTATATAAATATTGCCTAAAAGATTAATAAGTGTTAGTAAGATAGACTTTTTCTTGCTGTTTAAACGTTAGTGTGGACGCTAATGCTAGTGTTAAGATTCACTTAGCGTAACGACTTTCTTAATAACTTGGATAGTGTTATTAGGGTACCCGGTGATACCCTATTCCGTAAGGTTTGCAAGACTTATATTTATGAAAGAGTACTCTAAATTTTCAAGAAACAAGGCTAATTAAAACCCGTTAACCGTATTTCTTGCCATTGGCGTCGCTATTCCACCATTGGAGGTCCCCCCCTCCTGTATTTACGTCGGGTCAGATCTTTAGCAGGGCCTTGGGTGTTTGGGAAATGAATACTTGGTCGCGGAATACTTCCTTCAGAGTAATATGGCGGGTGGCGCAATGCTGTTGCGAGAGCTTACTCCTCTATCAATCCAAACCTTCTGTATGATGTTACCTGGTCTAGCATGGCACCATGCTCTTGCCTGGGATTATCAGGCGATGAAAAGGACGAAGATGTGGCAGTTGAGCTGTTCCAAGGTCACTGGAGGATGAAATCCTCAACTCTCGCTTCACTCAGACCTTCCATCGCCTCCCCATGCATCAGCCCATACACGAAACACTCACCCACAAACGTAAAACGTCCATTCAGGACAGGTCGGATTACGTACAACACTTCTCCGCCCAAAAACAGACAAACATAATCTCCTTTCCTGGTGGCTAGAGGCGCTAAACCGAGACATCCACTAGATCCCAGAAAGAGCCGCCGGTCCATATGGATAGGAGCGAAACCAACACGACGACCGGGGATCGGCCTACTTTGCCGCAAGTGACTGTAATGTCGGTGGCCAGAAATCGCCCGATCATAATGATATTCGAGTCCAGCCTTCGCTAATTGGCGAGCCGAGAAATATTTTAAACCTTCCCAGAATGGTGATCGGCACGGACGAAAGGGGTCCTCCTGTGGGTTCGTCAACTCCATGATGTCCGGTCTTGCTACTTTACTGTACGCCACTAAATACTCTTCATTGGTCAGCGGGTAGCTCTCGGTTGGTTCCCATGGCATGTTGATAAGCTCATCCTTATCCTCATGTGAGGCTTTTGCCACTGTATGGACAGTGAATAGGCGAGCACCACGGATTGATAATAGTGGGGGGTTCTGATTTCCTTCTTTGTTTTCCAGGACGAAGCAATTGTCGACTGTGATACCGGCAGCTCGAAAATCTGCGTACCAAGATATTGGAGCAGTATCGGTCGGCATACTCCAATTCGGTGCCCAGCTGGGCAACTCTTTTAGTTCATCCGCGATATCTCGGTTAGGTAACTCAGCGTAGCTGAGGACAGAAATCCAGCCTCTTTCCAGGTTCCGAGAAAGACATTGGGCAACGTCACAATAAACCTTGCTAAGGGAAGCACTGTAGTCTGGGCGTGGTAGGTTTTGGCCGCTTGCCATGCTTAAAACCGCATAGACCTTATCGTGTAAACAAGTGGCATTTTTGGATCGGATAGCGTGTAATAGCTGATCGAACCTCCAAGGATCGGCATTGGTGAGACATTCTCTGTTCGTATTTTCGGGTAAACACCGCAGCTTGCGGAGGCGTTGTACTTCAAGTACTAGCACAATAGCATTCACAATCCTCTCGTGATGAAGTATGTCACTCGGTAGCTGCATGCCTCGGCTGTTGAAACGACATGCCTCATGTAACGCGTCCCAGCTTGCTTGATGGCCACCGCATATCACTGTTGCTTGCTTCGCCATCACTGCTTCCTGGAACGTCCACGTCCGCTGGAACCACTCACAACGCCACAAAAGCTCTTGAAACATAGCTAACATCATGTTAACTGTACCAAGCATGTCCCCGGGTCTGGTGGAACGATAAAAGTCGAGATCCCTCATTTTGGGCTCTAGCTTGTTTACCCAGGTAACATAGTCAAATGCCGACTCAGTGATATCGCGTCTATTTAACACAACATCCGTAAATGGCCGTGACAGTGTCTCTCCCAGCCAAATAATTACCTGTGAAGCACAGGAATATATCCTGGCCATCAAGGGCACTTGAGTGGCCTTTTCGGCATCATTATCGTCTTGATTTATGCACATGGCGTCCACCCACAGGACACGGTCTTCAGACGTATATCGGAGTCGTGAGAGTGCCTCGATGAGATTTTTGGTCACGTTACGGAAGCCAGACTTCTCAGCGACTTCATGTTGGCACCAGATCCGGCATTCATTTGGCAGCGGTGCCTCCAGATTGGGTTTTCCCACTTCTTCGGGGTAGTTCTGAGCTGAATATCCATAAAGATTGCTGGCCGAACAGACGTAGGAGAGAGCTTCATACTCTCTTCTTTGAGCATCATCGAAGGTCAAGGTGAGGAGAGAGCATCGAAGAGGTTGATCGCGGTGGGAATTGTGGCCTGGTCTTCCTGGATGCAGAACCATGAGCCGAACCTCGTTGGGCTTAAGGGCCGTGTATTCATAAGTTTTTCCCGCTGCGGACGTGAAAACATCCATTTTTCTTCCAGGCTAACTGTTGAATAATGGTGTGAAGTCAAAGATCATTTCCTCTGGTGGAATCAGGAAGTTCTTGGTGAGGCGGGCGGGCAACTAGAACGGATACCCCGCACATTCTCTCGAAGCCTACACGCGCCCTGGATTGGGTATGGTGGGCGCCAATGAGGCCTGTCCACAGGCAGCAGTCTTCTTGGCAGAATAGGCAACGAAATCGCTGGTCAATTTAAAGGCGCACATGCAAAATCTTGGAAGCGCAGGGCAATGACTGGAAGTTCCAACTACCATATCCATGCTTCTATCGACATCATGTCGAACTGTCACTTCCACTTCCACCCTGAGAGGTCGCATGCTTTGCGGCAATCCCCCTGTCACCGGTTTGCCTAGTCAGCCCCTGTTGTCAAATCGGCTCGATTGATCATTCTCTGATGCTCTGAAAAGGAGGAACGAGAAGATGGTGCTAACTAGGGCTTTATATACATCAATAACATAGAAAATCGGGTGAGAAAGGGCTACGGCCGCCAGCTCTATGATATGAGCAATCTCCGACGCCTGAGACAAAGGAAATCACAGGGATTGAAGGAATGGCATGGAAACGAGTCCATGGAATAGAGAAATTTTCCCCCAACAGGGAGAGAATCCGCGACAGGGATGTCGTTGCATTCAACAGCCACCCCCCTACCAACGTTCAGTGCCATTCATTCTAGGTCTTCGCCACCTGGGTGTGCACCATGAATCAACCTCCTGGTCCAAAAGTTACCTAGCTGACTCGATTTCGCATGAACAAAATCCACCATGTTAAGCTACTGGCTGAAATCCCGTCGTATCCCGTCGCATCCCGTCGTTAGGATAAGTCGCTTACGTGCCACCTAGGCCGTAAGACTAGTGAAGTATCCCTGTAAAGCTCTCCTTCATGGCTGCCCTTCCCGTCCTCGAGACGACAAACGGGTCCTTTAGTCGGGATATCTGTTCTGGCTCGTAGGGTATAATGCAGGAGCGTCTCAGGTTAAAGCGGCGAGGCTCAGGGCCACGCTCAGGTCCAAAGATGGAAAGTACTCGTGTCTAGATTCCGACCTCGAAATCTCTGTTTCACAACGCCTTCAAACCATTGTAAAGATGTTTGCGACCATCCTTCTGCTATACCAATCCTTTGAAATATCCTCGTCCCTTCTACTGCCAAGGAAAGCACAGAGGGAATCTGGATAGTCTTCGCTTGTGTCACTCGTCATCATTTCTACCTCCCAATGCTCGCCATTTCCACTCGTAATCGGCAGACACCAGGTGAGGACAGAGACTGGAGGGGGCTGCGTGTCCAACCTGGCAGAGGATACACGCTGCCCTGTTCCCACGCCAAGAAGCTCATTGTCTCTCACAAGAGCAGTTTTGAGAAGTCCCTTTACCGTGACATCGCAGCCTATGATGGTCAATATCGGCGGTGTAGTTGAATGAGGCGCAGGATCCAATTCAATTGGTCCGTCCATCGATGCCCATGAACACGACGGAGCACGATACCGTGGTGTTCTGCAACATGGCGTCCATGAGAGCCCAACGATAGCCAAAGCAATTGCTTGAGGAGCAACTTGCCCCAAAGGCCGGCGTAATAGGTTGATACCAATACGGTATTGAAATCTTTGGGCTATACCTCCAATAGCCGGAAGTTTATCGTGAGGATCCGTCAGCGCCCTTACAGAATATGTATTCACGATATCTGCCCAACGATAGCATAGACAATATACAGCTGGAGTGGTAGTAGGAGCGCCACATCGCGGTAACATATACGAATATAGGCGAATATCGGAATGATGAGGTGGCTCGATTGGTCCGATATTGCTTTCGTGGAGCGAGTGGCACCGCCGTTCTAAGGCGGGTATTCCAGAAAAAAGCCTCATACTTAGTACGGGCAGAAGGTAGGCGCTCTTGTAAACTCCACGCTCTGTGACTGATTGGCTATTGGTCAACGTGGATATTTCGGATCTTTTGGAGGGTGAACACAAAGTTGTTTCGTTGTGGTAATGGGGACGGGATATTCCAGGAAGGCCACACGCATGGGGCCCAGTCCACAAAACCATCGCTTACACTCCTGGCTTTAGAACCAATGATGATCAAGAATGAATTTTTTGTATATCTCACCCATATTACCAATTTCTGTATGTTTATTATCATCGCTATCCTGTACAATACAGTAAGCATCCACCCAAATGAAGCGGACAGCGAGCGCACGGGCAATGCCGATGAAATCTCGAATAGTGGTAGGTAGGGTGGACCCTTCAATTGCCTGCGCATATTCGTGAAGATTCTCAGTTGTCAATTTTGCAGGTGAAGCTGGGCCCAGCAATAGCTCAGCGTCAAGAGCGACCATAGGCTCCACTGCTTGCGCGGAGTTTGAGATCTGGTGTGCCGTCTTCTTGTAGAATTTCAAGAATTCGAGTGGGAAGAACCGTTTCACCCAAATCCTGACACCATGCATTCGTCTAGCCATTTTCTGGCAAATTCGAGATGTGGTGTTGGACTTTCAGGTCGAATGACCAAATCCAAGTGATTTGCCCCAAAAAGATCCTGGTCCGAGTCCCAGTTCCACAAGATAGATATCGAACCGTATAAATTCGTGTATCGACTTTGCGTGGTGTCGACAACGGCCTTGAGAGTAAACGTGCACCTCGGACTTCTCCATAGATCTTCGCCGAACCGGTAACTCTCATCTCCCTGACGGCCGGTAAAAGCGTCCTCTAGAACAACTGAGCGGAACAAGGCACACACTTGACAATCCAATCGGGAAACCGAACGGAGCCGAGTCAGAGTTTTCTGGAAACTCAAACCGGCCTCGAACACGGTCGTAAATGCTGCTGGTTGGGACAAGATTTGTCGGCAGTCTCTGCAGATGATTTCCAGGATTAAGGCATCTTCATTTAGGTTTTGCAGCTCAGATCCGCCTGATGCCATGGAGATAAGGTGGTCTGAAACGGTGGTTTAAAAGGACCAGGTCAAGAATTTGATACTGTCCTTTTAAGCTGCGATTGATATTGGATTATGCGGCGGACGGTAGCAACTAGGGCTGTGCAGAAATTTGATTACAGTAAAGTAGAAAGAACAGACTCTCCCCTGATACTGCGAAGATAGGTAGGAAGTAAGTATAGTGTTGTTGCCTAATAATATTTGGTACCTGCGAGTCAACATTGGTTGATGTCAAGAAATTCAATTCGGCTACCACTGTAATACAAGATACCGTGTTCAATCTATGCGATCTCAACCTGGATTTCCCCTCTGCGAATACTGTGATACTTGTACTGAGCGCAAGAGACCGCCTTTCACATGGATCAGTCAATAAAATTCACTGTCGCAATATTGCCTAGTGCGGTAGATTCAGGTGCCTGATTCGGCAGTCCGCCCTCAATTCGATCAGCCAACATTGGGCTGCCCCCTCCTGCACCCCGCAATTCGACCAGCCTGGAAATAGCACATGTGTATTTGGATACATAAATCTTTTCCGGTTTCCATTTTGTTCTTTCCTGGTGCTGACCGCCCAGGAGTATCGCCCATCGTCATCTTGGTTCGTCTTTCCCCAGACTCGGCGAACCCGGGGGGGGATGACACGTGAGTCGTCACATGTGGCGCTAGGCCGACTTCGGATTAGCCCGATTGGCACACCCTTCCACTGCCCCGCGCTCTCTGTACGTATTCTACTTTTCTATCTGTCAGAGACAAGAGACAACCAAGACTACAATCAATGTGCTATTGCAGCCACCAATCCCTTTTCCTTCCTCCTCGTGTGCCGTCCTATTACAAACTCCATCATCTCTCTTGACCCATGATGTATGACGTGCGGTTGCAATGTGTAGGCACCAAGAAAGCTCTGCCCTGATCTTCAAGGGAAATACCAACGCTTTCTTGAGATGCGGCTCAAACCCTTGTGGTGTTAACACATGTGATGAACAAGATATGGTGTCGAGGTATGGCCGGACCACTTACCGAGTTCTCAGACGCGGCGTTGTCGGTCGCTGCGGGCGAGGTGGAGGGGCCAGGGGAATGGAGGACCGGGACCCCTTTGGCACGCCACTCACCAAGAACGTCATTTTTGACTCTTAAGTTAAGGTGCAATAGGCAGCCCAATCTACACAGCACTGCGAGGAGTTATTTGTCACTCGCTGAGAAATTAGTAGGGCATCATAGTTTCTTGACCAAGGCACCTTTGCCCCCCAGACTGCTCGTGTCCCAGTCCTGGGGAACGGCAAAGCGCCCTTGACTTGCTCGAACCCCCTAACATATTCACCATGTATGACGAGCACTTCTCAATCAATAATCTTCCGTATGGTATTGCGATGTCCGCCAAGTACCTGAGTCCTTCGATAGCGACGAGAGAATATGGGAGTGTCATCTTCATCCCTCCACTGCTGGATGCGGGGCTTTTGGGAGACCTGGATTCAGAAGTCGACCAGGCTTTACGACAAGTGCGTTTGTCATCATTCAACTTGGACATGTCTGACCTCACGAAGCAAACCTTGAATGATCTTGCTCGGCTTTCCAGGTCGGTTCGAAGAAAGATCCGCTTAGCCTTCCAGAACTTGTTAAAAAACCAGACGCGGGGCTCGATCCCATCAGACGCCATTGTCCCTATCGAGGAGGTGAAGCTGCATCTTCCGATACATGTTTCTGAGTTCACCGACTTCAGTTGCTCCAAAGACCACAACTTGAAGGCTGGAGAAGCCATCCTCAACATCAGAAAACTTCCGCCTAGCTTTTTACACTTCCCCATGGGGTATGGTGGACGTGCCTCAAGTATCGTCGTCTCGGGCACGCCAATAGCACGACCGTCTGGGCACTACCGCAACGGTGAAAAAGTGGTCTACGATGCTTGCCGTGCACTAGATTATGACTTAGAGATTGCATGCATAGTAGGCGAACCATTGCCATTTGGAACTTCCGTCAAGGCCAATGATGCCGAAAAGCATATCTTTGGTCTCGTGATGCTAAACGACTGGTCCGGTATGTAAAGTCGTGTCGAGTCTGAAGATTGATCTTCACGATCGACCGGTATATGTGTTTGGTGCCTGCAAAAATGCTTACTGTCAGCAGCTCGCGATATCCAGGGCTTTGAGATGATGCCTTTAGGCCCTCTCATGGGTAAGAATTTCGGCACCACCATGTCACCTTGGGTGATCACACTTGATGCCCTAGAGCCACTCCGGACCACGATCGCTGACCGAGACATACCCGTCGCACCGCATCTAGAAGCACAAAACACAGCATTCAACATTCAATTCCAAGCAAAACTGTTTCCACCCTATGTCTCACCACCCGCCGACACAAACACCACGATCTGCACATCGCACTTTTCTTCGTCGTATTGGTCGCTTGCCCACCTCATCGTTCACCAAGCTTCGGGAGGCTGTGGACTGAATACAGGAGATGTACTTGCTACGGGTACAGTTTCCGGCCCTGGGAAGGGTGCGGCAGGTTGCCTGCTTGAGACCACGCGAGGCCGTAAGGAGGACTTTGAGATCGTTTTACAAGGCGGGTCAAGGGCGAAAAGGAAATACTTAGAAGATGGAGATACGGTTTTGATTACCGGTCAAGCGGTCAATCATGATGGGACTCTTGCTGGCGTCGGCTTTGGGGAATGCGTCGGCACGATTGTCACGAGAAGTTCGAAATATTGACATTGAAGCATTTACAATCCAGATGCTCGAGAAAGTCAGAAGCTTGGAACAAAGGGGCTATATAAGATTGAAAAGTGCTCCGCACAGGCCGTGGCGATGACCAATAAGCCCTCTTGGCATTCTCAAATCTAAAAATCTCTGAGTGTAGATGACTGGCGACGTCAAACCACAAGCCGGTCTGCTTGTAGCCCGAAATGGACCACTTTCACATTATCCCGCCCCGTCACCCGAGTCAGTTCTTACCGAGCAAGCAGGCATGATGATACCACAGGTGATTCAAAAGGTTCTCATTGCCATGCTCATGCTGAGGAGTGCTCTAGCCTCAGCTTTGTCGAGACTCCCACATCGTCACCCTACCCATAGCCACTCATGCAATTTTGGGCGGTACCACTGGTAACGTGATGTAGTTGTCATAGTCGGGGCCAAAGCAGATATGGTTCATCCCCCCGAAGCGCTGTTCTGTCCTACGTCAAATGTCAGTGTCTGGGTTTCGTATAGTGTTCGGGGTTGTATACCTGTCATTTCGTCCTCCGTGTGTGAAAATACCCGAACCTTGGGTGTCTCCAGATGATACCTCGAGGACCAGTTGGCTGCCTTCTTCCAGAACCACATTGGTAGGCCAGACTTCGACGTCGACAGTATAAGCCTCACCAGGCAGGACGGGCTGCACATCCGATTTGCAACAGTCTCGGTATGGCAGATAATCCCTGTGCCGTCGGTGGGCGGCGTTGACCTTGCGCAAGCTTACTCTCAACCATCCCTTGGTGAGAGGCACAGGATCGCCAGCTGTGCCTGTGTAAAAGACCTATGAAATGCCTAAAAGGCCTACTTTACCCGATGACCAGGGCTGTTCGGCGGCCCATTCAACGGCGTCGAAGAATGCCTCGCTCGCAGACTTAGACATTGTGTCCAAAAGCCCAGGTGACTGTCCGAGGTCCCTTTCATCGACACGTACAACAGCATACCCGACAGACGTCCAATAGCCAGGATCGGGGGTTTCCCAAGCCGAGTGCGCTGAATTCTGTTCTGGGTTCAGTTCGGAGAATGACTGGACCTGAAAGCTTGAACCATATTCAGCAAATCATCGAAACGTTAGCTCAAACTCGACTTGCTCTCCGTAATAAATGTCTTTGCCATACTGGGAATCGTCAGAAAGCTGCGTCGGTAAAGAACCTGGAAGGGAAATAAAGCGAAAGACTGGTGTTTTAATGAAGGGGATACTCACGGGAACGTAGGTGACTAACACAGGCACAGGCTCGGTGGTCGAACTCTTCGGCCGGTACACGTTGGCTCTCACCACGCCTGAACTGCGTTTCAAGGGGATCGAAACATTTTTTTCCAAGATGTAGGGGAAGCTGTCATTGTCGACCGTCGCAATATCTTGAATCGGATTCGGCATCGTGCTGCTTCAAACACTCGGTCCAATCAACTGTCGTTCAGGAGAAGAGCATGTTCTCAGCAAATATGCGTATCGTCTGTGCCTGTGGTCTTGTGATGTTGGAAATCCAAGAGTACGGTTGACGCAGTCATGCCGTCAACAGATATGGCGAGTCAAAATTGAGAGCCGGTGGTACCGGGAAGTGGAGGGCCTCTCCTGTCGGGTGCCCCATATTTTCTATACCGATGATCACGGATAGATGTTGGCACTTCTTGAACAGCGATACTTACAGAAGCCTTCCATTTTGCAAATGTACATGTTTTCCGATCAGAGACCTACCACAGCACAGGCGAATCGACCAGACGCAACAGATCGGACCGGGGCGCCCTGATCGAAGGATCACTGAAACAAAATGGACGCTAAAGGACTCCCGATTGTCCACAGATTCGTGACGGACCACAACAGCGATGTCAAAGCAGTCTTCAATAAGGCCTTCGATGAGCCTTTGGGGTGGCAAGTCATAGGCAACAAAGCAGAGTTTGCATTTTCTTATGCGACCAATAAATATCCTGTCGACCTGAACGACGACAAAGACATCGATACCTACAAAAAATATCAACAAGATCTCCTTGGTCTGACTATTCCCGGTGGCACGGTCTTGCGTTATGTCGACATGCCCCCCGGGTCAACGTCACCTATGCACCGTACTGTGAGTCTCGACTACGGAGTCGTTCTCGAAGGGACTGTGGAATGAATCCTGGACTCTGGGGAGGTACGAACCATGAAGCGGGGGGACGTTGCGATTCAAAGAGCGACCGCCCATGCATGGCGCAATCCGAGTCCGGACTCTTGGGTGCGCATGTTGTATGTCTTGCAGGAATCAAAACCAATCACTATAGGTGGCAAAGAACTCGACGAAGATTATGGCGATATGCCGCAGGACGTCAAGTCTTCTGGACGGTAATCGTAACTGGATAACCTGAGAATGCTTCCCATTCAAAGTCTTTTGCTTGCGCATAAAATCACAATCGTGTGAAAGCCCGAAATATAGATGTCGGCGGGCTCTTGTAGTTTCACCGTACTCGCCCATCAGCAATCCACCGTGCCCTTTTATACCATCTCATTACCATTCGCCTCCAATCTTATATCTGAAAATGTGAGCATTCAGCTTCCCGCCCGTGGCTCTCCACGCAGAATTCCCTCGCTGTGATGCAATCAGTGTCTGAAGCCCAATGGAAGAGACATAAACTTACCCCGATCAGACCACACCCATTCAACATCAGAAAGATAAAGGCTACCTCTATTGGGTTGGAGCCGTCTGGCCTTTCAGGGCCGCGCTTTCTCTTGTCGATAGGCTTGTATGGTGGGACACGTCGATGTTCGTTGTCCCAGTGCTCCGGGTTTAGAATGGGTTTGGGAGTGTCTCTTTGTGAATTCGGTGGCTCTGGGGTTCCTGGGTTCTCTGGATTACCATGATGGATATCATAGTCCTTAAGAATATTGAGGACGGCGCCAGATACTGGATTTGCGGTTGTGGTCGCTGACATTTCCGCAATGGGTTCACTCTTGACGATTTTGAGCGGCAAAGAGATGGAATTAACATTAGCCCAGAGAATGATATGACAAGCAAGAAACTCTCGGTAGTTCATGGGCGCGTTCGGTAAGTGGGCGATGGTGGAGGTCGTCGCCTGAAGCGTAGGATTCATGTGCCGAGAAAGTCCGACCAGCCAATTTACCGGCCTGGAAGTTTTTGGATATCTTCATGTCAACAGCCTGAAATCTCAAAGGAGCATCAAAGTTTTGCAATTCATACCAATGGCAAACTCAATTGACCGGGTTTTGGCCTCCGCTGTCGAAGGGCAAGCTCAAAGCCCACGCTTCGTGCAGAGTCAACTCAGCAGTCTTCATGCAGCATTGAAGAAAGAAGGACCGGCGATCAGAGCGACTATCGAGAGTGAGAGCAGACATACGACGGCGGAGATTCAAATCCAATATGCTCTAGCACTTGAAGCTGTGGCCGCCTTGTTCGCAGAGAGCAATCTGGAGAAGGCGCTTGAGGTCGAGTACTGGCTCGCGAGACGCGAAAGCTCCCTGTCACATTCGGTCGCTTATCCACTCGCCTACATCTTACCTTCGAGCTACAACTTCTTTAATGCATGTGTGACAGCGGTGGCTGCAGCAATTGCAGCGGGGAGCTGTGTCATCCTCGAGGTAAGACATGATCGCGCTCACTTCACCATTTTGCCGTTTCACAGGCATGCAGGTTCCCAAGATGCTGTCAAAGACCTCAGAACTTACGCAGACGACACTAATAGCAGCTCTTGATCCAGACGTCTTCATTGTCGTTGACAAAAGGATAGATGTTGCAAGTCTGCCTCAACACAGCGTCCGACTCTTTGGCTCCGCAGAACCCAATGTCGTTTACTCGAGAACGGATTTGGTCCCTCCTTCCACTCGGACCGTCGCAATTGTTGACCGTGCTGCCGATATGCAGAAAGCAGCAAAGGCCATCTCCCGGGCTCGATTCTCTTTTGCAGGCCAATCTCCTCGTGCGCCAGATCTTGTGCTCGTGGATGAATTTCGAATCAAGGAGTTCTGCGCACAAATCGCCAAGCTCACCAGCCAGTATTTCGCTACACAGCTGGAGGTCAATGGTCCTAGCCCCAAAGGCACGGTCAAGGCCCGAATACCCAAAATATCAGCCCAGAGCTCGAACAAGCGGGTGCAGAGGTCATTATTTCTGGATCCAGAGGAGCCGCTGCCTGTGTCACCTGTCGGATTTGGCACCAGTCTTAGGGGGTTTTATACTCGGGAAATGTTCAAGTTGCCGAAGCCAGAGTTCATTTCCTACAGTGATAGGAGCCGTCATCTAGCCAGACTGATCGATGGGAACGAGGTTAGTGAGGCAATGAAGCTTCGACGTGCAGCTGAATCACTGGAAACCAAGATGAATCAGCCTGCGGGACGTGCGATTGGGTTCTTCGAGCAGGGGATATTGGTAGGAATTTAGCCTTGCTCTGACGACGATCATAGCAAGCAGTGTTTTTCTGTGGAAGTATGGAGTGCCACTGCTGGCGAGAAAGTTGGTACGCTGAAACAATCGCCAGTTTTAGGTTATGCTTGGATAAAGAGTCGACTACCCGCATCACCGCAGCTCCTGCTTGTGACCTGATATTCAGGTCGGCCGCAAAGTGCCTTGCATATTAGAATTGAAACACTTGACCGGGTGATAAGTCCATAAGACCGAGGGTCTATTCCACCGCAGGCGTACTGCGACACCACAAAGTCCCACAGGCCTGACATTCACTATGCATGATAATCGAAAATACGTGGGTCAAAGCTTAAATAACAACGCCATCTTATCCTAACAAATTACCACCGCCTCAGGAAGACCATGTGACAGGCTAAAAAGTGACATGAAAACTGAGCTTACAGCCAATCAGATCCCCGATTTTCAGAATAAGCGCCCGCTGTTGGGCCATCAAAAATTCAAGCGCAGCTGAATCGGGAAAGCCTCTTGCCTGATCAGGTATCTCGAATTCTCTCACACTACGTGATAGCTTCCTTCTGCAATTCTGAGTGCCCTTCATTTCGAGCGTAGCTAGTCTTCGAGCGTCGGACGCGCTGGTGAAGCATCATGTCTGTCGATCGTGCACTTATGTCCTACACTGCTACGCTGTAGCTTTGACAAATGATCCAAAGGTGTACTGCGAATTTCACATATTCGTCTGGAACTCATATTAGCTTCGGCCAGAGATACGTGACTTTCCAACGCTCACCAATTCCCAGGTCTCCACACACAATTTGCCGTAGGTGCCTTCATCTTCTTTGTCCCCAACGGCTCCTGCCACAAACAGTTCGGCCATGAAGTGGTGATCGCTAGCATGTGCGTCTCTATACTGCGGGTGCTTCATTAATCGAGTAAGAGCGCTCCTCAGTCGTGGTCCCGAGTTCTGAGTTACCCAGACCTCTACCGATTGTCGGAACTGTAGAGCCCACGCTTCAGGCGGCGTCTGTTGGGCGAAATTGTCTCGATGCTGCAGCATAGCTTCCCATTTTTGGCGATAAAGGTTATGCACGGCA
The DNA here is from genome assembly GCF_000835505.1 of Exophiala xenobiotica. Classification (NCBI taxonomy): domain Eukaryota; kingdom Fungi; phylum Ascomycota; class Eurotiomycetes; order Chaetothyriales; family Herpotrichiellaceae; genus Exophiala; species Exophiala xenobiotica. The sequence goes on along the minus strand of NW_013562493.1, from coordinate 2,847,126 downwards.
CCACGGGAGCCGATAATGAGATAGCCTTCCTTGCGAAGTGGTCTCAAGGCAGTCCCGACTTCGATGTGGAAATGTGGATCATATCGAGCGTTCATAGAGACAAGTACCGTTGGTCGACATCTCTGGGGAAACAGGCAAGCCGCAATTCAACGTCGGAATCTCGACATGGGCACTTTCCATTTCCATCTTTGGACCTGAGCAAGACCTGAGCCTCGCCGCTTCAACCTGAGCAAGTCCGGAACGTGGCTGATCACGGTGTTCAATCAGCCTGAGCAACGGATCAATCGTGCACATATCCGGGCCAGGGCCCTGTAACCGGCACCTGCCTATAATTGCCGATTTACCTCCAAACAATGTCTCCGCCAAGCTTGCATGCGGACTAGGATCAGCTAGATAAGTTTTAGGCATGCACACCTAGTTGGCGAGAACCTGGAATAATGGCAACTGACGTTTGTAGGCATGCGAGCTCTCAAGGTGGAAGAGAAGACCCCGTCATTGGAACCTTCGGGTGCGAATTAACATGGAGTTGGGCTCCCCTGATTAAGCCACTTGGAGCTGTGGCTGCGCAAACCTGAGCACGAGCGCGTCGTGAGTCTAGGGCTGGGGCCCATCAAGCTTCGGAAGGGCCTATTCCGAGGCCCCTTTGCTTTCTCGGTCGAGTTTGGTTCTCAAAATCCAGCAGCTGATTAGCAAAATCAATATTTCGTGTGAGAAGTACTCTGGTCTGACCAAATCCGTGAGGCTGAGCAAGGCTGACTTGATATAGGTAACGGCGACGCTCTCTGAGACTGAGAAATTGCGCCTGTGGCGTTCAACATGAGACGAGGCAGTTTTGCGCAGCCTTGCATCTGTGCGTTGAGTTTGCCTGCTGCTACTTCAACTTCATAGTGTAAACGGGTGACAAAGCCCTGGTAATATCGGAGAGGTCAGGTTAGGCAGGGTAGGCAGGGTAGCCCACGTCTCTGGATGGGGTAAGGCCAAACGCAGTATTGAGATGTTGAATGCCCGCGGATGGCACAAGAAAGTGTACGGCACGGCCTCAGAATGCCTATGTTGGCCTCAATCGCGCATGCAAGGACACATAGTAGCTCGAATAGAACATAAAACAAAACGAAAGAGTACGAAAGGTGCGCGGGTCGACAACTTGTATCCCCTTGTGTGATAACTCGCATGTATGAATATCTACAAGGTCAGGTGTGTTTTCGCCATCGGGATGGGGGCATGCCTCAGCCTTGCCACTCCAGCCTTGCCCCATCCACATGCCAAATACTACCTATTTTGAAGAGGCAGCTCAGTAACCCGGTACAGTAGGCCTCTCTTTCCTTCTTCCATACTCGCATTGATCAAGACCCCATTACAAAGGAAACATCTGTCAGATTCGTCGTCCACCACAACCATACCCGCATTGATTGAAACCCCATTACGAAGGCCTGTCAGCTTTGTCGTCCATCCCTACACGTTTCTTACTTTCCCGAAGCCACATGCAGCACCTCAAGTGAGCCTCGGATCGAAGGTAGTCCTTGAGTTTCCCTCGGAGTTCGTCCCAATCGAAGGATATCATTTGTGAACCGTCAATATCGAGAAATTCGGCGAGTTCAAATTGAGGAGATAAGTCCGTTGGAGGAATAATAGATGTTTGACGTCCTATTCGCCGCCTTGGTTCCCCAGTTTCAGGATGGCGAGTCCAAATCTCTAGAAATACTTCTGAGATCTGTCCTACCCACTGATATCCTTTGAACTCCACTGGGCCATATTCTCCTCGAAGAGAGAAATCTTCTTCTAGAATCTCAGATTGATTTTGAGGTATATTAAGTTCTGTATAAGGTGGGCGTCGATATTTTGGACTTTCCGTGATTTTGATAAGAACGACCATAGCACATGTCGGTTGACCGATAAGCCAAAGTCCAATGTTTTTCTGAAGGTCGTTATATTTTTCAGAGAAGCCAACCTCAAGAGCCCATTTCAGCTCCATTTTTTGAGTATTGTTGTTTCTCACAAAAATTCCGAGATCGGGGATTTTGGTTGAGCCTTCATATTCTGCTTCAAACCCAGTACGGATTGTTAGATTTGTGAAAATATCAATTCTTTTAAGAAGGTAGTTAGAAAGGACTCGATCAAATAGAAGAGTGAAGTGTTTGTGAAGAAAGTTGATGATAATTTCGTGTAAGCAGGAAGGTATAGTATAGATTTTGAGAGTTGATATGGCGGAGTTGTATGAAAATCTAGGCAACCTATAGAAAGTACTTAGTAAAGTATTCTTTAATAGATAAAGAACGTCAGAAGAGAGAAAAATAAGAATATGAACGTACCTATTGCTTTCAGATTTCGGGCCGTCAAGATCGAACTCCTCACACAGTTGTGACCACTCAAGCTCAGATATTCTGCAGACAAACGGCTCGTCGAGGTCGTAATCTCTGACTCTCAACTGCGGGTTGTAGAGTTGCTGTAGAAATATACGCGCTTGTTCGGTTCCGGTTGTAGGCTGTTGTGTAGCTGCTGAGAGTTGTTAACGGCTAGAATGGAAGAGCGTGAAGGTATTCTGACCATGTCTTTGAGATATAGGTAAGCCCGAACTGCTCACACCGTCTCCTGAATCTATGTTTATAGACATTGAATGAAGCTGGAAGATATGGTGGTGAACTCAAGTCTCGTCTTTGGACAAGAGGGAAGACCGAAGAAGGCGCGGTGCGTCAAGTCTCGCTTTCCGACAAGACACAAGACACAAGACACAAGACACAAGTCTCACCCTCGGACGAGAGAGAGACAAGAGACAAAAGGGCAGCCAGCAGCTTAAAGGTGGGGGTGAAAAGTGTAAGACAGGACAAAGGACGCGCTCAGTGAGCTCCTTATGGCTCTAGAAGGGGCCCGAGCGCGTGGCGGAATGTTTCATTCCTGACGAGACTCATTCCTGACGACACTCATTCCTGACGAGACTCATTCCTGACGACACTCATTCCTGACGACACTCATTCCTGACGACACTCAGTCCTTGCGACATTCATTCCTGGGTCGCAGCGTTAGTATTCCGTGGCCGACTGACACCAGCTACACCAACCTCGGCAATCATGAGCACACAAACTTTGGTACCGGCGCACTTTGTTCGAGATAGACCTTGCTGTCGCGTCTTTGTATAGCCACTCCTTGGTGTTTGAGACGTTTCAATATGACATCGACATCCCCGCAACCCTGTTGAGACAACTGTGAAGGAGAGGGGACAGGTTGTAGTAAGTAAGGTGGAGGGTGAGCTGGGCCCAGCCGCAGCCGGCCCGGAGCCGAAGTTGAGCCGGGCACGAGCCAGCCTGAGCAAAAGCGGCGCGAGCTCACGTGGGGCAGGAGGGAGGCAGGCATTGATCCTAATCAGGACGAGATACGTATCGTGGCACACTCGCTTTCCTCCCCCAGGATCATGGTGGATCCATGAGAGAACCAGTGCACTGGGCTTTGCGCTATCATCTGTGAGTACGGAATGTATAGCCCACTGTTTGCGTTGAAAATGCTCACCCTGTCTGGTCATACTTGCACCACAAGTGTGGCCACCCAAAAATATCGATGAAGAGGTACACAATCTGGATACAGCGTACTGAAGGCCGATCGATGACTTCGTTACAAGATCCGATCGCTCTCTTCCGGCCATCACTGCTGCCGATGGCCACAATGGCGCGGCAAAGTAATTGTTGGTCTCCTCCACATCTGCCACCCTCGGAACGGCGCCACTCCTCCACCTACTCCGAAGAAGGGTATATGCCGCGTGCGTGTTCAGACCACGTGACCCTGACTGCCGATACGTCTCACGTGTCACCCAAAATTGTTTGCTGAAACTTCCCCGCTCGCCCACAACAATCCCCCAAGGGGCCCCCCTGAATCTCCTCCACCAACCCATCTCGCTTTCTCTTCCTCATCTTCAATCCGACCACGCGGTTGATGTGGACGCAACGCGACAGGTCCCAGTCACACTATGCCCTCCATGTTACCAAGTGATGACGCCGCAGAATCATTAGACTTGGTGCCAGATGGCACGATCCTCTCGCCAAGTCCAGTCATGTCCATCTCAGTTGAGGGAAAAGGTCAACGAGCAGGCTCCTTATCATGCAAGACTTGCGGGAAGGTGTATGCGCGACCCGACCATCTAGTGCGCCATCAACGTTCTCGTGAGCTTCATTAATCATGCCAACGACGGTGGCCAGCTAAATGTGTCCATAGATTCCCAGACGAAACCTTTTTCTTGCAGAGTGTGCGGCAAAGGTTTTGCCAGAGCGTATGTCGTCGAGTTGTCTTCTTGGGTCATGTCAAACTGATTGTCCGGATTCTAGTGACGTGCTGAAGCGCCATGTTGCCAACCATGAGGAATCCGCCGACCCATTAGCAAAGCGACGACGAAAATCGATATTCAACGGACGATGTCGTGTCGCAAAGGCATGTAGCGCCTGCGCAGCGGCAAAGTTAAAGTGCGAAGAGGAGAAACCCTGCCGGCGTTGTCAGCAGAAACAACTGTCCTGCCTTTACACGGATTCCACTGCACCTATTGATGATGGCACTGGTCAAGGTGAATTAAATAGACCATGCGCTCACCTGAAGTACTGACTTGGCCCAGTGCAAGCGCCGCCGGCTGAGCAAATAATGACTCAAGAAGGAGCGTTTCCCGACTTTCAATTTCATATGCCTGATTCATCTGGAGCACCAGCTTTTATGATATCTGACGATGGGCGGACCAACACAAGCTCTAACCTTGGGTCGAAGCCTCCTCTCACTGCCACATCAGAGCAGAAGGCGCAAACCCCCGATCTAGCGTCACACAACGGAAGCCACGACGATTCACAAGCCTTCAATTTGGGTACCGATTTCTCCTATGATTTCGACGAGTCGTCGCTCGCGTATTTTCTGAATGATATCATGCTTCCGGTGACTCCTGTTCCCGATGCCCAGCATCTGCTGAACGAACAACATTACCTCCCGCGCACACCTCGGGATTTCCTAGACTTTGGAATCAATCTGGAAAATATTCCGGAGCTGGACATTTTGCTTGGGACACAACACGCCGACGCAATACCTTCAGCGAGCAACAGACCCTTAAATCCACTTCCAGGTTCAGGCACTAGAACCCCGATTTTTGGGGACGGAGTATCCTCAGGAAACGCCGCGTTCATGCGATCAGTTTGGATGTGGACACCCACCAATCAGAATTATGGCGGCGAGGACAATCTCAATCTTTCCCTGCCGTATGCCGATATGGAAAGTCCTGAAACTCAGGCCGTGGCAGATGATCGACTGTCCAACCACTTCCTCGACAACACCGGGCGGGATAAAATTCTTGTCTGTGTGCTAACGACCTGCGACTCCTCACTCTATACAGCCATTGCGTCGTCCTTTCCGAGCGCCCAGCTCCTGAACAAGCTTTTACATTTCTACATGACAATCCATCTGAATCAAGTGGACGCCTGGTTGCATTTGCCCACCTTGGATCTGGGCGAGTCATTTGAGCTTGCCGCAGTCATGGTTGCTGCTGGGGCTGTCCTATGCTCCGTGTCATCGATACGAAAGCTCGGCTTCGCGTTACAAGAAGCATGTCGAAATTTTCTTGCCGAAAAGGTAGACATTTAGCCCGTGTATTCCTGGATCGCCTGACTCTTGCACAGATTGAGAAAGATAATAGATACATTCGAGATCTTACAACCCTTCAAGCGTTCGCACTACAACTTCAAATAGGTCTCTGGAGTGGAGACAAGCGCAAGATGGAACTTGCTGAAAGTTTTGCTCAACCTCTGATCACTGCAAGTACTAGTACTTTCTGAAATTCAGCCAGTCCTAGACTAACTGAGGCACGCAGATGGTCAGAAGGGCGGGTCGGCTTGGACGCCCTAAAGGGCAGCCATCTCATCCTACTCATCAAGACACCCCAGATACGTTGGAACTGAAATGGAAGCAATGGGTCTATGCCGAGTCATACAAAAGGTTACGAAGATACTCTCCATTTCTGCAAAATATGCTGACACGATCAGGCTTGTCTGTCATATTCTCATTCATGCCAACCAGGCTTCTATGGCTTACCAAGTTCCACCACTTTTATCAGCATCCGAAATTTCTTTCGGTTTTCCGGCCTCAAAGGAGCTATGGGGTGCGAGTACTGCGGAAGAATGGAGGGATGTCTATCTCCAACACAAACTCGATCCTCAAGAGAAAAACGTGGCCATTTGCCAAGGCATCAGCAATGTGGCAGAGCTCAAAAACCAACCAAACATCGACCTCGCTTTCGCTGCTTGCATCGTCACCTACAGCATTTGGGCCGTAGCCTACAGCGTTCTTCAGCTAAACGCGCTCATACGATCGCCGTCTTCTGGTCTCAACCATGGAGGTCTCTTCTTGAGCAACACTCATGAGCCCGGGGCCGTGCATCTGATAGAACAACTAGTCCTGATCCTTTCTGATTGGAACGGGATATTTCGGCCAGAAATGGTGCTTGTCTCCGAAAGGACACTTCTCAATCTCCACGTGTCCTTTGAGCAAGTGCAGTTGTTCGCCGGCAAAGAAGGTGAGGAGGAAGCGCGCCGCGCATTCCCATTCTTGCAGCAGTGGGCCAAGAGCAGCGAATCTCGCAAAGCCATATGGCATGCGGGCCAGATTCTCAAAGCTGCGAGAATGTGTCATGCTCAGGCACTTCACGACTTCGGTTCGATCTGCCTATACCACGCTGGTCTTACGTTTTGGGCTTACGCCGTTGTTCGTGCGGCTCTTCCAACTAAGAATCAGACCCAGACACAGTCATCGAGCGCTCACATGACCGCAAATGATGCAATTCAAATCTGGCTAGATGGAGACGATTCTCCTGCGGTCCAGCGATTCATAAGTCTCGGCCGCGGCACTCCGGTCGTACGTAACGGCATTGAAAGCTTGAATGGAACGGTAACTTTGAGTAACCCAAAGGGACTGATGGAGCTGTGCATCAATGTGTTGAAGAAGAACCGAAATGGCGGCGACAACGGAACTTCTTTGCCTCTGATTGAAAATCTGAGCCAGTTGATGCATGACCTGGGTAACGCTGCGCATGGGGTATTGTCCGGACAGTTGAGACGTTACAGGGGACACCAGCCAGGAACGCAAGAAGATTCGGCGTAAATACATCACGAGGACCTGCATGCTCCTGAAAAGCATGCATAAATGGGAGACTTCCTACTTCAAACGACTTGTCCTTGTATCCCGTGGTGAACATCCTCCACATAACCCAAAGGGATCCTCCAAGAGAGAAGTCTATCTAGGCAGCCGTTGAGGCAACACTCACGTGACTGGGCAACTGCCCTGCCGCCACACTAGAGACCGATTAGGAGATACGGCGGCAAGGAAAGCACAGACAACCTAGAGTTGATTCCCAGCTGCATTTTTTCTTTGAAAGATCTATGAGATCGTTTGATAATTCCCGCGCCAGAGTTTATAGGTGACCTTTAGAAACCAACTGCACAGAATAGAACATACTCCATAACTCGAGCTTAAGAAAATCCTTTCGGAGGGTTCGGCGCCCAAGGGTCACGAGATTCCCCGTCTCTGAACGTCCCGCGGCGTCGCGCAATCTATCGGGTGCTGATTTATCTGGGTTTTGATGTATTAAACTGCTGAGGCGCGTGGGCGCCTCAACCTCACTGGGGAATAACCGTCTCCGCTGCCAAATACCTCTGGCTGCCAAATAAATCCCCGCGCAAAACAAATTGCGGACTGCCAAACGCATGCGGGGGGCCATACAAATACCCTTGCTAAACGCCGGGGACAAAACGCTTCCGGCGCTAAACGTATGCGGAGCCAAAAAAAAGACCCGTGCTAAACGCTAGGCACCAATTATCTCGGGCCCAAACGCTTCGGGCACCAAACGTCTCGGGCCACCAAACGTCCTCGGAAGCCAAACGTCTCGGGCCACCAAACGCTTCGGGCCACCAAACGTCTCGGGCCACCAAACGTCCTCGGAAGCCAAACGTGTCCGGGTCTGCCAAATGGCTCCAGAGGCTAACCGGCTCGAGTCGCCAAACGTCTTTAGAGGTGCAAGCGTTTTTCGTGCATTAATTTTGCCGGGAGTGCGAAACCTGCTGGAGGTATTAACGTCTCCCGTGCTTAAAATGCCGAGCTACCAAAACAAATGCCCGTACCAAACGCTCTGCGGGCTAATGACCCATCTCGGACGGACAATAGTTTCCGGCCGTTGTACGTCTCCGGACCCAAACAATACCACCTGCTAAACATGTCTGAACCTGTCGGGCCGCCAAATGTGGCCGCGAACTGCAAATATGTCGTGCTCCGAACCTTCTGCGAATCTTAAATATGCCGGGAGTGCATAAAATGCCCAGGCTGCATCGTCTTCAGGCGCCAACGTCTTCGGGGCTCCCAACATTCTGAAATGTGTTTGGGCTGCCAAACGAAATCCGGGCGCCAAATGAAATTCCGTGTCGGACGTTGGGGAGCAGAACATCTCGGGACGCCAAACGTCGATTAAGGTATCAGGGGTACCGATCGTCCTCCGGACACGAAATATGTCAGATACACAATCTCGGGTCAGCATTAAGTGCGGACTGCTCCACGATTCCGGCTCAGGGAGTGATAAATAAAACCATTGAACGACACAAGTATGTATAAATTGGCCGTCTGTGTCGTTGCTGCGAATCTTCTTCCGCTGGTTATGGATGCTGCTGGCATTCAATGACCTTGTGTCATAGCGACTTTAGCCAAAGTCGAAATGACAAAGACCTCCGTTCTGTTAAGGATTGTCCAGGAATTAATCACCAGTACGGCCTTCTCCTTCAGCTGGGGTGAAGGCGGCAGCACCCCGGGGTTTATGGTATGAACTGAATTGAATTGAGTTGAGCTGAGTCGACTTCTCAAATATGTGTACCTTTCCTTTCCCTTCTGTTGCAACTATATATCGAACGAGTGGACCCTTCAAAAATATCAACTTCAACTCTTATATAACTCCACTCTGGACTGTTGCGCTGACTTGGGAAAGTCCTCGGACGACCTTCAGGCCTTGCCACAAGATAGCTCAGCACCACGACACGGTGTTCCATCTCTTTACCATATAGGGCGCAGCACAAATGGGAGGTCTGTCACACTTGGTTTGAACCATCGGCGGTCTGAGGACGCAGGTCGATCGACACTTCTATGACTTCGGTCAGCGACGGGGCGGTCATCGAGGGATGGAATGGGCTAAACGGAAGGTATTTGGAACGTGACGGCGTGCTCGGTGGGTTTGCCAGAGCCCGTACATCCCGATGCAGAACATCACCACGCCGATCGTGATAGTGGTCACAAGCTCTGCGGAAATGCCAGGGCTGCCGACAGCCATGTTGGTATTGGTTATTATCGTTGCCGGCGGCGGAATACTGGACGGGGGGAATTGAAGGAGTCAGCAAACTTGCACAGTTCTAATTTGCAGACGAAGCAAAGGGCTGCACGGTGATGGAATAGCTATACGCGGGCCATGACACACCTACGGCTGAGAGGGCGGTTTGTGGTGAATCGGTCTTGTGTAGAATGAGGGCAGCCGTATGCTTAGCAGAATACAAGCGGGAGCAAGTGGGATCACTAGCGGAAAATGACACAAGTAGCAGGAGGAGAAGGTTGTGGGAGTGCATATGATGCAGGTTGCAAGGCAAAGGGCCACCATCACTCACCGAGCGCCCTCACCTGCCGACCTTAGAGTGTCGACAGCGGATCAAAAGCTGATTGGTCGACGCTTAGATTTTGTGGGATACATGAGCGCGGTGGTTCTGATATTGTGACTCGCTTATCATAGTCTGCTTGGACTCCCGTCGCAGTGCGGCGCCGTGACTCAAGGACCTTTGCAACTTTTACACCAGTTCTTTGGAGGTCGGGACCGCTAAAAAGCCGCTTTCATAGACCCCTTTAGGGACGGGATGCCCGCTGGAGCAACTCGTAAACGCGAGTCCGTATCAACAAAGAGAAAGAGGAGTACATTGTCTGACCATTTCGCACTGCCACTTGGATCCGCGCGAGTTTCGTGATCTACCAAGGCATACTCTCCGAAGGCGCGAAGGTTCGACTGGAGCCCGAACATCTCTTCAGTACCTCGCTGCTTGTGCTTATTGCCGGCGGGCGTGTTCACCGCTCTATACGCGCCGACGATGAATTTCGCTACAACGGACGCCTAGACAGCAAACCCTAAATAATTTGTGATTAGATTCTATGACCATTGCATAATGGATATCTACCTATGGATATAAAAAGTGGATGCCTATATAACGCCCGCTAGAAAGTGCCCTTTGGGCAAAAATACACTGCTCCTTGAGACACTACTGTCCTCGACGAATCAGTCTCGCTCTTCTCGGTTCTTTTCGGTTCTTTTCGGCCTGCTCTGGCTCCACGACCAGGCGAGCATTTTTTGGCTCCGGCAAGAGTTGCGTCTAACCCTGGCCCCCTTGTTGTGCTTGTTTCGCTTTACGAGCCATCGAACACTCTGCGTCGCGATGCATACTTTGCTCACTGTGACGTACCTCCTCGTCATGGTATATGGCCTTTAACTTCGGTGGATCGGGTAATGCAACTATGGTCTTCTCTGATCCCTCTCCAGTCAGGCGCATTCCGAACAGACTTAGAGCCCGATCACCGAGCTTGAGGCGTGTTCTGAAACTCAACTTTGGCTGCTTTCGTGTAGCGTACAGCGTGTGTACCATGGCATGCATTTGCTCCCAGAGGTACACAAGACCCTGCTCGGTCGTTTTGGCCAACTCCGGTAAAGTTGTGCTTTCATCCTGGGAACACTTCTCTATGCGGTCATGTACCTTCCCAACCACTCGATACATCAATCGACTTTGTTCATCGAAGTCTTTCAACATCGAAAGCAACTCCACTGTTGTCCTTTCCGGATCGCTCAGACTTTCCGCCGTTTGGCCCGGCATCGTGATGTTCCATATGTCGTATAGCCACCGGTGTGCTCGGAAGTCGTCTCCGTTCCTGTATGGAATTTTTGCACTCGATTTGGCGTTTTTGTTCGTCTCGTCAATGAGGAAAACGAAGAAGTCGTTGAATGTTCGTGTAACAGATTTGACATGATCCAACCACACAATGTTTCGATTAGCAACGTCCCAATCCCAGGAATACGCCTTATCGGAAGGGTAGCTCTCGTCATAGCCGTCTCCGCAGCTCAAGATCTCTGCCTTGACTGTCCAGTTCCGGATACGGTAAACAAGAATTCCCGACGTAATGTCTGCTACAACGATGCGTTTTGGTACGGGATCATGTTTAAATTGACCAACGGGTATCTCATCTTCTCGTACATCACGCACTTGAGGGACCTCGTCCTCTGGTTTGGGTGGCTCCCATGGCTGCAATTTCTGCTTCAGCCTGCTTTCTTTCGGTAAGAATGTCGTGGTCTTCTTCCTTGTCGGTTCATCCTCTTTGCTCGACGTCAGCGTAGAATCTTTTTTCTTTCTCTTGTGACTGAGAGATGGGGTCTTGGAAACTTCGATGATCTGGTCGTCGGGGCCGCCATCAGAGTGGTTGTCACTGCAATCATGACCGCTGTCATCACTGCCTTCTGCTGCATGCGTTGGGCGTGCTTTCGCAAGTCCTGAAGCTACTGCGTCTATCGGTATCTGGACCTCGCATTCGGGGACTCTTCTCGCTTTCTCCGTGAATTGGTCGCAGTTGATGTTCTCACACAGCTCGTCAAGTCTTCCTTGTTGCTTGAGGAATTGTATGTCGGTTATATTCCAGGTTGTGCGCGCCTTTACTGCACGTTTGACACGACGGACGGCCAGCTCCTCTGTCATCTTTCCGGTGGGTGGCATTCTGGCTTGGTTGAGCTGAGTTGGTCACAGTCGTGATCTCAATGTTCAGATACTCATATATCTCTGCACCTATCACGACCTGGCTGGTGACCTGGGCGCCGATATCTGCTCTAGGAAGAAGGAAGAAGGAAGAAAGGTAGAAGGATAAGGCAGAAATTGAATTTTAAGTAGGCCCGGCCTTGGCGACCAGGGTTGAGGCCAGGAGGTCTATCTGTGCACCTAGGGTGTCCCTGTCTCATCTTGAAACACGGAGAGTCACAATCAAAAGCAGCATTGATAGACCGCGCTTCAGAGTGCCGAAAACTGCTGAAGCAGCTGACTATGGTACAACTGGATTTATTCACTGGATGCATCTTCTATTTCCCTGACCGAATTTGCACGGTGAATGGCACAAGTCACCAAACGCGTGAAGTGCTTTTCACTGGAACAACGGCAAGAAACTTGCCCTCCTATCCCTGCGTGTTACCGCACCTGCTGCCTGACACAAGACTGCTGACTATCCACGCCAACGCCGACGCCGATAAGATCCGTCAGTCATGGAGTCACAGAGCCATATGTCAATTCTCCCTCGCTCACGTAAACGACGCCGCCTATCTCGCATTTCACTCAGCCCTCTATCTCTCGTTAGCACAAGATATCGCGCCAATGGATGCGCAAGAAGAGGAGGATATACATCAAAAACCTTTTCGAGCGGTCTATAGGCCAAACCGGTTCTGTCGGGCAGAGGGTAATCCGCACCTTCAAGAACGCCAGTGCAAGAACATCCCAACGATGACAGATGCAAGCGAAGGCGAATTAATTCTGAGAGCCATTCTACTGCTGTATAGAGTGAGACCATGTAGGCCTAGACCGAAAGATTTATAGAGATGGTCTTGGATTTCTACTGGAACAACACTTTCAAGGGATTTAGTTGCCGGCCGCTGGAAGAGATACACTTTAGATCAAAGTCTGCTAGACACTACGAAGGGAGATATGGAAGACAACAATGAGCCGCATAAGAAAACGTCATCGTCGAGTAGATAGTTGGCGAGAACAACGGGCGCGTGTCTGCCTCGCTACTCTCTAAATCACCGATGCAGGGCTTCCTAGGTCGCAGGAAACCTCTCTACCGGCGTCACTGTCAGAAACGCCACCACCCTCACTCTCATCCTTATTTTCGCCGTGGCGTTTGTGAATCAATCATGGCCTAGTCAACCACGCCTCTATCTGCTTCGCCTTGACGATGATCTGAGGCCAATGTCGGCTAGACAGTATTTTCCGCCGTAAGAGGTTGCTTCGGCTGTTTCGGCTGCTTCGGCTGCTCTGGGAGTTACTTTCTTATAGTGGTGATAGAGGGGACTGAAAACTTGCCTGTCTTCGTATATCCTGTAGTGAGAAAGCCGCCTGTACCCCAGAGATCTTCCTTAACACTCAGTCTAAGCGGCTCGTATTCTCTATAGAGCGCTCTTAAATGTGTTGGTAATCCTTTGAATTTCAGGCTTCGAGTATCTGCTAGGAACGCCGCAGGAGTCGTCCGGCCGGATTCTTTGAGCGCCGCAGTGAGCCATATCCACGTTTCAGGATCATGCGAATAAATTCAACAGATCGCTTGCTGCGTTGTCACTTGGGTGTGTATCTGTAGTTCTGTCCTCTGGACCCCGCAGAAAACCAATTTGAACCGAGCGAAGGTTATCGCATGCCTCAGGCCAACTCCTTCCGAAAATCAAAGAGGATTGCTTCCGTCGGTTGCAATTGTGGCGACAGGGCAGTTGCCCAGTCACGTGAGTGTTGCCTAAACGGCTGCCTAGCCTCACTCTTGGCGCCACCCACCAATCGGCTGCTTACTTGGATTTCTGTCATTGTTTCATAGATTTCTCTAAGTTAGCCATGACATGACAATCAATCAGTTCTCTACGCATTAGAGTCCTACACGACATGATGATCTCAACGCACCTCGACTCTCGCCGCACTACGACAGGAATTACTGCAACACCAAGTCGAACAAGTGGCTGGCGCAAATGTCAATGACCACAGATTCAGCACAACAGATCCGAAGAGTGAGCAGAGAATGACTTCTGCGAACCTGGCTCTCGGTGTGCTATCCGCCCAAAGAACCGCGCTTGCTTATCTCGCTTCTGTTTAGCCGTGCTGTTTGCCCCAATTCTGCGGTACGGATGACACCGACTTTCGTCTCTCTAGCGGGAGGGATGGAAGCTGAGCACCGTGCGTCCCCGCCAGCGATCAGCCCGGTGAGCCCAGAGCACTCTGGGACCTCGGCTCCATTAGGCCGGAACACTTATCGAATAACCGCGCCCTGTCCATTCTAGACATACAAGCACATGCTGTTGTTGAAAAAGGGTGATGTAGCGGGATGGTCGCACAGAGGGGACGAGAAGCTGGGTCAGAAAGAGGGGTTAGAAAGCGGGGTCGAGAAAGAGTACGAGTACTGCTTGCAACATCGGTACTGCATCGATGCTGTATCTTCTTCGGCTGCCGACAAAAGCGTCGGAAGCGGGCGCTAATCTTTCAAAAAGATAGTACTTTTATGTAAAACTCCGTAGGCTCGTTCGAAGCAAGGAAGGTGCAGATTGAGTTCTGTCCTCGCTAGCTCGTTTCCTCCAGCACCTGGCAACGCAAGCCTGAGGCCCTAGCGAATGAAATGGCTGTTCCTGACACATCCAGAGATGGCCGGCTAGATTGTCCGCCAGATCTGCGTCGGCGCCTAGTGACAAGTTCAGCTCCTTCAGCTCTTTCAGCTCCTTCCAGGATGTGTTTGGCTTGTGATTGCTGGTCGACTCCAGGCGCAGAATGCTTCCCGAAAAGGTGATAGCCCAATCTTTGTCGTGTCGTCACAGACCATAAAAGACCAGTTCTCGACAATCTGGAGATCGAAAAAAAGATCGTCTCCTGATCGCTCCAACCATTTAGCAAGTCGCTGATCGCGAAAATGAGTGCTGATTCAGTGATGGCGCCTGAGGCCGAGACCCGTGCCGTAAGCCATCGACCGTCATCTAACCAGGCGGGCACCAATCAGTCCACGACGGCAAACATAGAGCAGAGGGGATCGAGTTTCTCGACAAGATCAATTGCAACATGTGCAACTCTCAACGACCGGCTGCAACAACCTGTAGGTTGGTTGAGTGTTGTGTATGTTACACAAGGCGCACATCTGACGTCAACCATTTCACGTCAAACCACTCGTAATTGGTAGAGCAAAACCCAGGTCGGCGACCAGCCATGCCAGCCCAGTGGTTTACTCGCAATCATCTCTGGTAGCGAAAGGATCTCCTTCGCTTGGAAAGTCCGGCATATCTGAGTCATGACTTCATGACGAGCTCCTGTGCCAGGATTGACGGGGAAAAAGCAACCGTCACATCGGCGTCCCGACGTGCATGACATTGCAAAGCACAAGCCATGCCGTGATAGAAAGTTAGCACACTACGGGGAATTGCAAAAAGAGGAATACCATGTGCACATATCCGAACGCACACCCGGTCAGGGAGAAACAAGACAGACTGGTGCAGACAAGCAAGCTGCGTTCATATCTTCAGAACCAACAGGAAGTCGGAAGGGCAAAGAGATCATGTCTGAAGAATGGGGTTTCGACCAAGGCGAGTTCACTGGCAACCTGTTTCCAACGAGTGACTCACTGAGCATAGGGTACGCTATTGCGACAGGGTCGTATCCCTCGGGAAAGTCTCTTTCGCTGGGCCCAGCAGTTGACCATTCAAAGCGTTGGGTTGAAGATCTCCATGACACCGACGCTGAGGCCGACACTGACGCCGAGACCGACACCGCGTCTTCCACAATCAATGTTGTGTCAATCTCATCCAGCAGATATCAAGAGGTTGTTCGAGAGACCCCGATGGACAGCCCTTTACCACTTCCGCCGACAACGCCGGCCAAGCGTCGTACAAGTGACAACGCCACAGCCGGCCGTCGATCGAAGAAAACAAAAGTGAGCCCTCCGGGGAAACGGAAATCACCCAAGTCGGGACGGAAGCGGGCAGAAAAGCCGGTATCAGAGACTGAAAGCGGGCAGAACGAATCAGGTGATCTAGTGGTACGCAAGGCCTCAGCCGCTCATGGTATCACGAAAATGGTGCTGGAGCTCGAGAAACGTGCGATCAAAGCCGAGCAAGCCATGATGGCCGCCGAGCAACGTGCTTGGACCGCGGAAGAAATGTCAGCCAAAGCAGAGCATGGCATGAAGAAAAGGGGGACGAGGCAGACCATGGTAAGAAGAAGAAAGCGGTGATCGAGCCACATGCGCAACGCAAAGCTTCAATTGGAATCTTTGCTTTTGGACGGTGACACAGAAATCCATTGAGGATCGGCTTGTGCCAGCCTCGGGAGTATGTCATGTTGTGGGAATTTCTCATACCTGCAGTCTCACTCGGTTGCTTTGTGTGTTTGTTTTCGGGTCTCTGAATTCAGCAAGGGGGGAAATTTGAGCATTTCAAGACGTCTGCACGAAACACCTTTTTGCAGTCATGGGCAGGGGATTGGATAATCTGGAGGTACTGAACTGGTAACAGCCTCTGGGCCTGCCAGGCAACCGCACCTGTTCATCTCACCCTTGTGCCCTAATCTAGTAAGGCGGTTTCTTCTGTGTTCGTGTCATGAAAACAGCTCTTGCGCCCCTAATCAAGTAAAGCGGCCTGCCTGTTTAGGCAAATTTTTATATACCCACCCTCCCAGCTCCGGGTGGTTGGAGACTCTGGGGAATAAATCAGGACAGATCCTCTTGGCGGTTGAAAATGCGTTGGGGGATCCGACGAGGCTGTCATAGTAATTTGTATGACAATCTACTCTCTTTCAACTTGGCGAAATCGACACGTGAAGGTTTTCTTAGTGATAACATATAGCTCGAGACCATCGAATCTTGAAGGAGGCCCTAGATGAAACGAAGGAAGCGAGACCCACCGTAGAGCTGCGCTCATTGCATGGAGAGGACTAAAAATTTGATGCTTTGCAAAGGTCGAGGAGTTAGGCCACGGGTGTATGGAACAAACGAATGAGCTTTCTATCAACTATCCTAATGCACAGTACTCATGCTTTGGTACCATGAAAGATA
This sequence comes from Exophiala xenobiotica, assembly GCF_000835505.1. NCBI lineage: Eukaryota > Fungi > Ascomycota > Eurotiomycetes > Chaetothyriales > Herpotrichiellaceae > Exophiala > Exophiala xenobiotica. Next base: position 2,830,290 of record NW_013562493.1, on the reverse strand, counting down.
ACTATGATCGGTATCTGAAGCTCGGTCTTCGAATGTTCAAATGCAATCCGAAGAGCTTTCTTTGTAGGAAGAATCATCCAATTCCTGACGCTTAGAGACACGTTCTTCGTCCTTAACAAAAGCAGCCTCGTCGCGGTCGTCAAGTTGCTCTTCGGGTGTCTCTGTTCGACGGCGCTTCTTTGGCCGCGGGTTGTGTGCAGTTTCTTTACGTGCCGCTTTTTTTCTAGCCCATTTCTTCGTAAGAACTTCCGCTTCACGAAGACATTGGTATAGCTCGTCACAAGACACGAAAATGTCTCTGTCCAAGTCCTTGAACCGTCGGCACGTTTCCTGGTCTGCAAAGTCTTCTAGGTGTAGACGTAATCCCGAGGTCTTGTCGATATTTCGTTTACCATCATCGGTCCGGAATACCTGTCCTATGTCAATTTCCTCACAATAATAGATTCAGCCAGACTTACTTCATTCGCCACTGTACTTTTGACACGCCACACCTTGTCATTGTCTGGACCCTGCTCTTCTGCCCGGAAGACGGAGAACGTGGCCCTTTTGCTTTTCTTGTACTCAATGTCAACTCCTACTACAACCCGGATCTCGAGATCAGATCCGAGAAGGTATTCATCTGCAAGGACTCGTAATTCCTTCCCTTTCTGTGAATGAGCTATCTCAAGGATAACCGTGGGGTAAGGCGATTCGACGTGGTGGAAAGAACCGTCAGGATCGTGGGTCCCGAACTCCGGATCTTCAGGGTATATTGTTGCAGACCCAAGGTCTTTGATGCCCTTCACAAAATCCGCTGCTGACCCAGGCTCAAGAGACAGAGACTCAAGAGACCCAGACTCAAGAGACCCAGACTCAAGAGACCCAGACTCAAGAGACCCAGACTCAAGAGACCCAGACTCAAGAGACCCAGACTCAAGAGAGATTACATGCAGCTTCTCAATGATACGCTGTGAAAGATATCTTGAGAAATACTCATGCACGTCGGTGTGCATTCGCAAAACAAGGGTCTCGGTCGAGGGGTAATAATCACAACTGCGCTTCGAAATCAGCATGACATATTTTTGGCCTTGCGGTGAAATAAATCTTGCATACTGTGTCTTATGGTATTCTAGCAGCGGTTGCAAGTCATCCCACAGTTTCTTGTCGACGTTGTGTATTGTCTGAGTCGGGTGACACAACCTGTGTTGCGCGATTTGCCGCCGAATGGAAGTCGTGTCAGGCGCGTCCTTGTCTGTTGGAGGGGGTGTGAGAGGTGAACGAAGGGTCACAGGAGGAGTAGTGACTTTTTTGTCGCATGCTGGGTCGCTCATCGCAAGCCGTCTGTCGATTTCGACGTTGCTGTTCTTTGTTGGTACTCTTAGTCAAAGTCGCAGACAACAAACAACAGCAACAGCAGTTTCCCTGTGCCAAGGCTTGTCGGATAATCTCCGGCTATTTTGAGAGAGCATGTGAGCGAGCCATTCTGTTCCATTACGACCGTGCTCCTTTTAATTTTGTCTACGGGCCGTCACACTGGTGGTCAATGATGGCCATGAAATAGCTTGAGGTGTTGAAACAGGTCAGAGACCTCAGAATCATGGTATCGTGGGAGCACCGTATGAAACACATTTCACTTGCTCGGTAAACCTGCCTTTCGGCAAACCTGTCTCAATCAGATAAAGAGAGACTTTCTCCGCATTTCACCCCGCACGTCAATAAAATAACAGTCTCGCAGTCCAACAACAATCACCTTTCTTTTGAAGTCGCTCACAACATCATCGCTTTCCCATCAGTCTTTTGTGTTGTCTCGCGCGCGCGAAACGATCAGAGACAATGGGTTCACCTCAATGTCGTCGCCGAGGCGAAGTCAATCGTGAAGACGCGCTCAGTGCCTCGCCCTTGTCCTCTTCCCCAAATTCGAACTCTGCGAGCTACTGGAAGCCCCAGGACATCCTCGAAGCCGTCATAGCCAGCACCTCTACAATCCAAACTCCTCGGTCGGACTGGCAGGAGTATCCACTAGCAGCCTGCGACTGGGATTTGGTTCAAGAGCTGCTTCAAAGCCACGAACAGCGTGGTGTGCGACTCCGGTATACTTCAAGAGGACGATCTTGAAACCCACATGCTAACAGCTAGATGTAGGTACGACTACTTTGCCTCCATCGAGATATTCGTCCACCGAATGCCTTCCAATATGCACGAGGTGGTGACACGCAAGCTATCCGTGTGGTTTCAGGGACAACTCGCGAGCTTATGCTCGACTGAACAAGAGAAGGAATTCCAGGCAATGGTTGCGGATCTCGGCTCCGGCGACATCAAGGCAAGACAGGGCAAAGAGTTTCACCAACCTGATGCGTATTTTGCCTGCGCAAGAGCGCGACCGGATGCCTCAACTAGCCGAATTCTATCTTGGCGAGAAGAGTAAGAGAATGTGTCAAGTGGTTGTTGGCATTGACTGCGACTACCGAGGCGGCACGAAGAGAACCACTCTACTGGTATTCAGACGTCATGGCTCCGACTCTACTGGCAAGAAGATCGTATGCCATGAACAAGTTAGTATATTCACACAGGCTTATGTAACAACTACTGACGGGCGCAGGACATTCGACGTGACGATGGCGCGATCATTCCAGGCGACCCTCTCCGAATCTCCATGCTCGATCTCGCGGGTTCCGATGATGTACCATCCAGCTTGCGCAACAAGACAATCGAGATCCCGGTCGAGAAGATGCACCAATTCCTTGAACTGGGCGAAGCATTCCAAGATGAATAGCACGGTCCCACTAGGGTCCAGGTTATTCTCCAAACCGGACGACAGTGACAGGCATGAGAACAAACGAAGAGATGTGTTTCTTATCGAGTGATACCCTTGTACAAGTATTCTTTCGCTGAAATGGCACAAGAGAGCCACGAACTGCAGTGGTCGATGAATTCGGCAGTTCCAGATGATCAGAGCACATTGCTCCATGATGTATGATTTATGAGAAGCTGAACGAAGCGACGTGCTTATTGAAATAAAATGCGTTGAAGCATGACATGACCCCCAGAATGCGCTTGTTGCACTCCATTGGGTTAACACTTGTCTTTCTGCTCCCGAGACCTCTTGTTTCTATCTTTGTGCTGCACAAGATCCAGTGACGTGAACATGGCTACAAACATACCGACAAACCTGACGGCGACCCAGCCTCTTACAGTATACTTCGGCAACCAAAGCATATACAGCCTTCGGTCCCACCTCCGGCAACTGCACCGGTCTGGTGATCAACCCTTTGTTCTCCAGAAACTCATTCACCAACCCTTTGTAGTCTTTTGCGCGATAAGGTACTAGCCACTCTTCGGCCAAGCGCTGCGGCTTCTGCCACCATTTGGCGCCTTTGCGGTTCCTCCACTTCTCGATCCCAAGATCCCGGCACAAGACGTCGAAGAAACTTTGTTGACTCGAAGATAAGTTCGTGTTGCCTCGTTTCTCGGAGGCCGTACCGGTTCCGCGACCACGCGTTGACGGTGGAGACGCTCTCTTGCATCGAAGGCAGGTCCGGGATAGCATCGTTTAACAAGGTCCTCCATCCAGGCCACTGCCCGAAGCGTCATCAGCTCGCAGCACATGCTTGTCTGGATCATCCGGTCGTGACGAATCCCACGAAAGCAATACTGCGGTCTTGTTGTGCTATCAGCTCCGGTGAGAGGATCTGCCGGTACATTCGAGACTGGGACCCCCGTGGCTCTCGTGGTGGGAATGGTTTGTCTTGTAGTGGAGGAAACATGGACAAGACTTCCTGGTCTTGTGTTGTCGTTGCGATTCTGCCGTGGATATCGCGGAGGCCTTCTCGCTGTCCACAGAGACTAGCACGCCCAGGCGGATCGCCTCATCAGTACTGAAAAAGTCCGCGCTGGGTTGCCAGCCGGGTCATCATAGCGGGTCTCTCAAATGTCCCGTTTGGAGGCGAGTCTATGACGCCTGCACAGCCACCTGTGGTTGTTGCAATCTATCAGCCATCATCACGTCCATTGTATCGATCTAGATCGAGAACGTCTGCTTGAAGTCGTGCAAAGCCTTCTATGATCTGGACGACCTGGGCTATGAGCTGTTCGTTTCTCTCTGCCACTTCTTGTTCATGGTGAAGGCGTGCCTGAAGTCTGCGTAGTGTCTCTTGGTGTTCTCGTTCAACTTGTTCCAGATGATCGATTTGTGCCTGAAGTCCGCGTACTTCCTCCCGATGTTTCCGTTCGGCTTCTTCCATGACCTGTCGGTTTCTCGCAGCCTCTGCTTCCTTTTGCCGTACCTCTTGCTTGAGATCGTCAGCTTGCATTTGGAGGCGGCGTCGGGCCATTTCCCAAGGAGATAAGCATGCTGCCACAAGATCCTCGACGTCTTCTCTGAGCTCTCGTGGATATCCGATCCGTCGGGAAAATCTAACGTTGGACGTGGGAGCTTCAGGAGGTAGGTTGCCCTCGGCGGTGAGATCGGTTTACAGGTCTGGGGCCGGATCGCGGGTCGAATGAACGAGGTCTGGTTGGGGGACGTCTGCCGAAGAAGGGTCGTCGTTCTCGTAGATGGGGGAGTCCTCGCCGTCCTCCTCGCCGTTGTTCGTGGCGGTCCTCTGGCGTCGCTGACGACGCGGCTCATCGGTCGACTCGTCTGAAGACAGGTCCGGGGACCGTCGCTTGCGTCGAGGAAAGGAAGGTCCTGGTCCTTCCCTGTGCGCGTCTGTACATTTCACCTTTCGCTTCCGGCATTGGTCGCACGCCATGCTTTCCGTCCAGACGGCGCGCACGGCCGACGACCGACTTTTGAGCAGCTTTGGTATCACGGGCCGTCGGTTTTCGGGGCAGGCGAGAGAGAGACAAAACGCGTCGTTACGGCCTTTCTGGGGAGCAGGGAAGGGTGACACGAATAATCCACGTGATAGCACGCGTCTGGAACACGTCCAAGGGAGAGGGGGCTTGGCACAATCCCGGCAGCGTCAGTAGGGCCGAGAAGTCGCAAATGCCCTAAGTTGGGTTGGTGAGCGAAAACACCGAGCCTTCCACATCCGGATTTTCGACCGTCATCAACGTCTTCGTCGACACGCGGCGAGCATCCCACCCAGGGAGCCTACACCACGGGTGACAGCGATCAAAAGGAAAAACCTGCAGCCGGCCGTAGGCGATCGCAGCCGATTCATTACTACTTCGGTGTTGTTCTTCCTCGACTGTTCTCCACCGAATTTGCGCAGATGGCCATTCCGTCTTTCCCCTTCCCAACTAGTCCACAATGTCACCATCGATGAGCTTTCGGTCGACGCCGTCTCCAGCCTTTTTCTCTAGCCCTCCCCTAATGACCAACCCAATGTCCCCACGAGCACGCGCATCATGAGCCCAGAGCAGGTCGGCTCGGCCCGTCCTCCCCTGAGTGGAGTTCGTCTACATCGAAGCGTTCGGCCCTTCGCAACCGTAGTGGATCTCAGGATCGCCAGGGAAAACAGGCAGTGACGGAAAAAGGGACCAGTCGACCTGGGGGGCCTTCGATTGGGCACTCGCTTGGTATACTTGTCCTTCCACTCGCCGTACGAGATGGTGGCACCGCGGGGAAGAGCGGGCGAACCCCTCTAAGCGGTACAAGAATAAGGATCGTGCACCCGTCCCAGGGTCACACACACGCACGGGGAAATAGCGAGGGAAACAACCCCGCGATACTGGAGTTGTGTGCGGTCCGTGTATCGCGCTCCCTGGAGGCACCATTGACGGCAGTCCAAGGTCGAGATGGGGTGGGTGGTCACACGCAAGTGCGCCGACGTCGGTCGGGAAGGTTGGTCTACGAGATTTCTCTGGAGGGAATGCCGGTGCTCGGTAGCGACTCGCCAGAGGGGAGGATATGGTGGTCATCGGGAAAGAGTTATACTGGCGTCTCGCACCGAGCGGAAGGTCGTGAGGCATCATTACGTGAAGGAGAGAATTGTCCATCAATACGTTATAACCCTGGGTTACGAGACCATCGTACCTACAATCTAAGGGCGCCACAAACCGAATGAATACCGTCACCGACCTGGAGAGCCACTCGGACGTCTTTTGTTCCCGTTAGGTCTATTTGTACCGTCCACCTCTCATCAAGTGAGATAGTACTGCCCACGCCCAGGCCAAGGTAAAGAACTGGATCCTCACCAGAGGTACCTGGTACTAGTATAGTTCCTTCATTGAGTTGTATTGGAGGCAAGGTTAGGACTCCGTGAACAGAACCGAAATCTTTCAGACTGCCATCCCTGATCCCATACCAATGAGAGCAGCCATCCGCCGCCCCCTATCTACACAGATGATGCACACACTATTGCCTTCCCGGGCATGATAACTGCGGACGCAGGCTCGCATCGATCCTTCGACGGGCCTGATTCGGATTCGAGCTTGACAATCACAATCATCTTGATCTGATAGGTTGTTTAGTACTCTACTATGCTCACGAGTTAAATGTGCGCCTTTGAATACTGGAAAGCCACGCCAGTGCAATTCATGGGATGCGGAATAGTAAAATTAACTCCACGTTGTGTTCTAGATCATTATGAAGGTTGAACTTCTAATGAAGGGTGTCAGCCCCAGAAAGCCCGGCGGTTACATGCATGCGAGTCTCAGGCGGTCCGGCAGACTCGACCAGCTACCGAGGCTTGGGCCTCCCATCTAACTCGGCAGACATAGTGGTGCTATTCGCATGAGAAGTGCTTACCCTCCTTATACTTCGAGTCCCTCTAGACACCGGAAATCAGGATCATCTAATATACGATCAAAGAAACCATTTATTATCGCGCCCTGCCTATTCCTACTAGGCGTTCCTTACAGTATGGCAGCTGCTGGCTATGTGACGAACCTTGATGGGACACCGTTGAGCGATTGCTGGAATCGTGGAAAATTGTGCGATTGTTCATTGATTCCTGGGGCACGCTTATCACCAAGTCTAAACTCTTATTTAGTCCTGAAGCGTTACGTCTGCGCATCGGGACTTAATCCTAGCCCTACGGAGTGTTGGGGATTCGAGACCTGGTAGGAATTTCCTGTTCTTGAAGTCGAGCTCTGTTTAAGAGGCTTAAGAGGTTCCAAAAGGTACAGGAGCACCCTGACATGTCGTGTTTGTAGGAGGCACCCTGCCATCTTGCAAGTAAGCCTGGACGTGCTCGAACACGCAAGGAGAACCACCATTGCCTCCCACAGTATGCTGGTAAATAAATCCTCGTCAGTGACTATTTCAGGTAGTTTTGCGCAGGACCAGGGAGCAACTCACTCCAACGCCCTCTCGAATGAGGACCGCGGAGCCTGCAAAAGCTCTGGACATCTTGAACGCTCTACATTACATCAATCCTAGTCAGCAAAGGTGTACATCAAGGAGTAGGAAGAGCTAGATAGCTCTTGTACATACCCTCGGATTGGACTGACTGGGTCTAACGTGTTGCTAAGGAAGAGCACTGGGAAACGTGTGTGATTGCTGGATGGGGGAAGGGGACCTGAACCATCTTGTCAGTACCAACCACACGCGAGCAGGAAATCTTGACAAACCAGGGAAACTGTCCCTCCTGGATAAATCCAAGTGGAGAGATCTGCAGAGAACTGGAGCAGCATTAGTCGACCAGGTGTCTCCTAACAACTTGCTCTGCGCCGTCTGGATGTTGACCCAATTTTGAAACTCGTCGATGCTCGTGGTGTTATAATTGCCGTAGGAGTCAAGACACTTTATCAGCGTGGCCGCATCCGCGCCCCACAGATAGTTCTCCGGTATGGTCGTAATGATTGAGCCGTTGCCATTTTCCAAGCCCGTCAGAGCAGTCGCTAATACCGGAAATTGTTTCAGAGGAAAATATGACGCAAGGAGCATCGTTTGCTTGAGATTTGGATATGTGGCCAGGTCTATCGTCGTTCCACCTTGCTGGATGCCTGATACAGGAATCGGATCCTGTTTGATCCTCGTGAGCAGATTGTTAATGCGATCCGTGATGTTTTGTTCCGAGGGGCCCCAGAATGAGCAGTTCTCCTGGCCGCCTTCGTAGCAATACTTGGGAAATGTGAGGAAGACGGCATCTGTATCGAATAAGTTCGCATCCCACGACCCTTCGTAGTAGTTTTGGGCATCAACAACACCGTCCAAGATCCATCGACCGACATGCATGGGAAACAGTGACGCAAAGGTGGCTCCAAGAACGGTTCCATAGCTCTGTCCGTAGTACCAGACTTCCGCTCTGTCCTCAGCTTTGCCTGCAAGGCGTTGTTCTGCTTTAGCAAATGAAAGGATATCCCGAGCCACGGATGAGGTGTCGATATACACTCCGTGTTCATCCTCATTGTGGAAAGCGTTGCTGCACCATTGACCAAACAAACTCGAGGAGTAGAACTGTGTCTCCAAGGATGTAGAAGAAGCATCTGTGACCTCGGAAAAGAAGATGCTTTCAAAAGTGGTTCTGGCTTGCTGGTTGCCTCCGAAACAATCAACACTGGGTCCGCTATTGTTAATCCCCGCGAGGATCAAAAGACACCAAATTGTATGATGATCCAAGCATCATCCTATAGTTTTCTGCGTTTCCCATGAGATCGTTAACACCAGACAGTCCCGGTTCACCTGCAACGGTCAGCCACGTGTTGGAATGCCGAGACCTTGCTTCTTGCCTGGATTGGTTATGATGCTCTGAGCCGACTCCGACGAGTTCTGCGCCGCCAGCTTGATGAAAGCAACAATGGCCGTTGTGGCAACAGACGGGTCAGAACAGTTGAGTGGGACTTCTAACCTGGCACATGTGTAATTTTGGAAGCATGATGTCCAATTCAACGAAGTCGAAGGGATTATCTATCGAAGGTCTGTTAGCCCTTATATGCGAGGAGTTAAAGAAAAGAAGGATCCTGAGCGAAAGCACTATTTGCGAGGAAGCTATACCTGGCTCCAATTATCCACCATAGCTCTTGGGCTGACATGGCTTGTGTAAACATATGGCACATTGAACATGAAAGATAACCCGATGGCGGCAGCACCAAGCTTCCTCAAAGTATTTGTGGCCATTTTGTGCGTACCCTGCGATTCTAACAACAGTGAAAATATACAACAAGATGCAGGAGGATAATATCTCCTTCCGTCGAAAGAGAGCCGCCTGTCTTTTTATATGTTAAGCACTCCCAGAGTGTCCTTGCATACATCCAAGCAAAGTTCTCTTGATGTCATCTCTCATCCTTCATTGCGATTCGCGCAAATTCTCTCAAAGATCGAAATTGAGTCTGTCTTCAAAGAACCTTAGTCTCCTTTGGGATCGGCAGCTGGTGAAAGAGAATGGAGGAGCAGCCTCGAAATGCGAGAGCCTCTAGCTCGTTCAGGGAATGAGCTGTCAGTATGTCGCCTCGCCAAAGCCTTATCGAGCATTGTGGCTTGTAGACTGGATTACTTGATTGGGTCGCTCGTCTATGGAACGCCCGATTATTTGGCCTAGTTTACAATAACTTTAGAAACAAGGCTTGAGTGTATTCGTTACATAAAAATGGTCTTGCAGTCGTGTGTCCAGCTAGGCTAGGGCCGGGAAGTCCAGGATTCAACCATGGGGAGCGGGTGTCTTCGATGGTCGTCGTGGTCTTTGGATCCGCCGGACGAATCATATTCCTAGCTCGAGCGTGAACAAAACCTCAGATATATTGCTGGTATGCTAACGTGTGGAAGTGAGGTATCGCTGTGCATAGAGGAGGGACCCGAGGGATCCTTTACGTCCGGGCTATCTACTCCAACAGAACGACAAAAAGGGCGACTTACTTCCGACTGCCGTTGAGACCTGCGAGGCAAACTAGAGCTGGGACACTCCTGCCAATATTTCAACAACCGAATTTCCAATGGACTTCGCCACGACGTCACCTCTAGTCCCTGCGACTGTACTATCAGCCGTCAACGCATGCCTGCCCCTGCCCTTTCTTGTGTTCATGATCATTCAGCTCGATTGCGGCGTCTAACAACTGACTTGGCTAAGATGACGAGCACTGCAGGCGTCGTGTCAGTGCAGTTCTCGCTCGACAATCCTCACCCCTTCGTTGCCCTTTCCTTTGATTTCGAACAGGACTTTCGGCAGCTTACTGCTGCCACCTGCTTGTATATGCTCCCTCCAAACTCTAGCTTCGTTAGGAACATCAGATGAAGTGCGGACGACGCGATTGCTTTCTTCAACGGCTATAATGTGCTCAACAACCTTGGCCATCAGGTCGCTCTCCCAGACTCCTTCCTTCCTCCGAATACAAGCAAGCAGGCTATGTGCTTGTCGTCGAACAATTGGCTCACGGCATTTATATCCAACTAGATATAATGAAGGTATCACGCCGTGCTCGTACAGGAACTTCTTCGGTCTCGGATGCTTTGAATTCGTTGGCGTGTCCGATGGCGTCAGCAGTGCCGAGCATAAAGAGACAATCCTTGGAAATCCAGGCAGGAATTTGTCATAGCTCGTAGCTTCGTCCGATGCAGCGACAGAAAGGTGGATATATCCCGCAAGGTGTTGGATTTGGAGTTGCTGCGCGGCTCGAGTTTGTTCCTTTGTCAGACTTCTTGTCGTGGTGGCGAGGAAAGATTTGAAAGCAGCAGACCACCTGTCGAGATCTTCCAGGATATTCTTTCCTTTGGGGGAGATGATTCCGTTTTCCAGTGGATTATTAGCATCGTGGCCCACCTCCAGACGTTTCTGTTCCATCGTCCGCAAGAGTAAAGCAGTCAAATGAAGTCGAGCTTCCGCAAAAGAAGAGAACGAAGGTGACTTGGTAAGTTTCGGGCATCGTGCCATGGAGAAAGGAATCCAATCAGGCTCGTAGATTATGATCTGCAAGTCTAGTAAGGAGAACTGAATGAGGCATTCTTCGATGATTTGACTTTCCTCATTATCACAAAGTCCGTAGCCTTGTCCCACCTCTTGGATGTGGCCTTTTCGACCGCGAAGGGAGATCAGTTGCAGTCCGCTCGTCAGGTGTCGGCCCAAAGCCTATCATCTCCCCGCATTACTTCAAAGCAGCTGAACATCCAACAAGCTGTAAGGACGACTATAGGTGGCAATGGCTTCAGGGGGCGCACAACATGGGAAATGGCTTTGTTGTACTGGTGAATGGCAAAAAGTTCATATTCTTTCGTGGGTATATCCGCAGTAAGAGAACGGTGCATGGCTCAATGGCCAGCTTGGCGTGGTGAAGACTGGGCTCCGTCAAGGATAACTGAAGTACGTATCGATCCCAGAGCTCCGATTTGAAAACTTCTGTCCACTGGGTTACCGTTTGGATATGGAAGAACTCCTGTGCCAGATTCTCTTGTTCAGATCGAATGATAGGTCGAGGGGCGACAGTCATCAAGCCTAGCCGTCCGTGGCCCTGTTTGGACAGGACGATCGACCAAGTTCCATCTCGGAGGATTCGGTATAACCATCACATTTGCGTCCTGTAGACGTGCATCTATCACATGATGGACGAGCCTCATCACACTTGACATGACGGAGTCTGGATTAGCAATTAGCGAGCTTGACAGATTAAGCTTGGAGCATATTCTTACCTACATGTGAGACATCCTGTTTTGGTCCTAGGAGCATAGCGCTTTGTAACATGTCTCCCAGGCTGGCTTCGATGCTTTTCGACGGGGTTGCCCTTGGACAGCATCTCTTTCATTACGTGTGTGGCTCAGGAAGCGTTTGGAAACTGATATTGGCGATCTCTGAATGCAAGATGTGAGGTGTTCAGACGATGACGAGATTTAGACGAGCAAAGATACTGGTGTAGCAACGAAAGGGTAAAATCTTAATAGTTGATAATAGAAAGAGGGCTTATTTTATCAGCCTAAAGCCTGTCTACGGACACATGCGCTGCACGAAGTTTGCAAGTTCGTTGTTCCGAGGCCTGGCGCCAGGGCTCTGTGTTTCTCTTCTGATTACTAGCTCGTCAGCATTGCGTCACAATTGTTGGAAATAGCTAGGTTTGCTTCTTTGTCCCTATCCGAATGGTGCCGAGCCTGCGATCCTTTGAGCAAGGCGTTACGAGCACAGTCTCACAAGACTTTCTTGTCTGTTCGTCCGCATGATTGGATATCTCGGCCATCAAGGTGGGCTCCTGTTAGAACTTGAGGATATCTGATCAGACATGGTTCCTATGACGATACAAGGCTGTAAGGCTTTGAGAGCAAATCCGGAAACATAGTCCATCTGCAATTTGATGTGCCTAATGTCATGATGCCTACTCGCCACCATATTATATCGCGTAATACTCGTTCAAGCATGGATAGCTCTAGCTTTCGACTCCCCATTCTAGAACCTCAACGGCTGGTTCAGATCGAGTTCTTTAAAGCCAATCGACAATTGCGGCACTTGCCTGTAATTACTTTGGCCAAGAACTGATCTCGTTTGTTGCAATGTCTATTGAAAGGAGTCAGCACGAGCAAGAATATTAGGATGGGGACAAATGTAAACAGACAATCAAATATGTCGGATTTGGGTTGCTTTTCATCGTCTCCAGGAATGCCCATGACATGGCCCCAACGCTCGCTCCACCGATACTTGCGTCTGCGCTTGTCTGATCGTCACGGCAGCCAGAAAACATGGTCACAAACTTATGCTCGGATTTCCAGTCCTCTACGAAATGCTCCTCACCAACGCCTTCTTCCTGCGGCTCATTGGAGTGCTGGAGCTGTTTAAAGAAGGTGTTTGCGCCGGCGAACAGTTCCTTGGCCTGCGCGAGCTTGTCTATCGTGAACCCGCCGTGGATCAGGCTGCTGGCCTCGTGGAGCAATCCCATGCCAGTTTTAACATTGTCCATCAAGGTGACATTGCCGTCGGCGTCACTACGGTAAACGTATGGTAGCTCAATAGCGGAGCCACTGTGGCAGCAGTCGAAAATCACAAAGAGTGTGCTGTTGGCAGGTAGCGCGGACACAAGGGTGCGATGCAGCTTGTCACTGTCAATTTGGCCGTTGGATTCAAAGTCGACCGGCACGATTGTGTCATCAAAGCCTGAGTCGCGATCGCCATCTGGATCCTTGACCTGGCTCCCGTGGCCGGAATAGTGCAGAAAGTTGCAGGTGTTGGGCTCAGATATTAGCCAGTGCATCGCAGCCAGAATATTCTTGCCTGTTGGGAAGAATGGTCCCCGTGGGTCCGTATCTCGGTCATCTCGCATGATAACTTGATCCTTTGGGTCGCTCGAGTAGCCTTTAAATTTTAGAAAATCCATCATATTCGTCACGTCCTGATGACATCCACGGAGTGAATGTTGGCTACCTACATAATTGATTCCTATCAACAGAGATTTTCTTCGAAGAGGCTGTGGTAACCTTAGATATGGATGTTGAGCTTGCGGTGGCGGGCCTCCAGGATATGGGTCCTGTTGTGACGCTCCTTGGTAAAGGGTCTGTGTTTGACCTTGACTCTGTCCTTGATTCTCGAGGCCTGGGCCTCCTTGGTGTTGATAGCGTCGGTGGCCTTGGGGAGGTCCACGCTGATAGCCTTGAGGAAGTACGCCGTGATTGCCTTGAGGGGGGCTACCTTGATAATGATCGCCACCTTGTTTTTGAGGTGAACCTCCTTGGTACCCATGACCAAGGTATCCGGATGTCCTCATAGATCCCGATGACGGATATTGCTGTGAATAGTTCTGGTTGTCCTCGGCCTGTAAGCGGACGGCCATTGCTTCATCTGAGTCGATCTGTTCCTGTTCACCGCGATCATAGCGTTGATGATGGTGATTGTACGACATTACGGCCACCTCTTAGCGACTCCTCATATGACCTGGAAGGGCAGACACTTGCAAGCACAATGCTCTACACATTCAACGGCTGGTGTGACAGTTGGGAGGTCTTGTTCAGCTCCGCAAGAACGCGTCGAGTATCGGCTGCAAGGGCGCGCGTCTGGGAATTCAGAGCCGCTCGAATGTTCCTTCAGTCTAGCTGTTCCAAAGCAGGTTTGGTACATTCAAGGCTTTCCGAGTATGCTGGTGGAGACTGCGCTTTTGGAATTGGAGACGTGGTGTGAAGTTTTGTTCTCGATCTCGAAGACGCTGCGATCGTGAGGAGAAGGATATTAGGCAAGGAGCCACGGCATCGAAGGGTAGGGGTTTGCGTAATTGCCCAATTGCGCCAATCCCTTACTGGTTTGACCCGGGGAGAAATACCAGCGGATCTTATTGTTGACTCGATATGAAGAGGATCCAGCATCTCCCTCAATAACGGCGCAGGCGGGAAAGCGAGAGATTTCGGCCCCCACCGCAGGGAAGGCGGGGTAATCACGTGACCTCTGCGGTTCGCGGTGTGATTACTAAGACGCCAAGGCATGTAAAGACATGCCTTCCGGTGGCATCTGTGGTAATGCCTCTGACGCTAGTAACGAGTATAGAGTCTGACATCTCCTCTCGAGATGTCCTAATCCACAAGACCCTTACGTTTAATCACAGCGGTATTGCTCTCGGACATAACGGGGTGTGCGCTGCGTGTCGGTCTACCCTCGTTTTGACACCTCTGCCGACGACCGAGACCCTTTTGGCTTTGAGTTCTGCATGACGCGCATAAAATTGCGGCCAGTTCTTGCTTGGGGGCCAAACAACGGCGTCATCTGGAGGGACCTGGGAAACCGAAAGACGCTGGCGAACGATGGCCAGAGTAAATTGAACAAGTCTAATCGTGGAAATATAAGTAGGCAGTGATGACTTCACTTCCGCGACACAGACCGGCTCACGACGACATTCCATCATACAAACTTGCACCATATACTGCTCCCCTATCGCGCTTCCTTCCGAAGTTATCATTGACTTGCCAAATATTTTCCCGCGAACTGCAGCTCAAAGGAAGACGCAAACTTTCTGGCACGGCTGGCAAATCTTCGCCCGCGGCAGAACATCAGGCCAAACAAAGAAAAATATGCGTCAACCCGTCTGCACCGGAACAACAGCTGGAGATAGCACCAGCATGGCCTCGCAGTCGTCTTTTGGGTCACGAAATCAATCTTTTCCGTCTTCTTGTCTTCCTTCACACCCACCATCACAACAGACCCAGTATCCAACTGCTGAAGACCTTAAACGCAGATACCGGGAAGCCTTCATTGTGAGACACCTGCCACCTGAGGCTAAGGACATGGAATCCAACGATACTTCCCCAACAACTCCTACGCACCGCGCTCAATACCCTTCGATCAGCTCTGACCTACCTTCCCCTCAACCATTCCGGCTGCTATTCGGAGGAGTTACTGCAAGTGGTGAAAGTGATCCAGGAAAGCTGTCCAAATTCCACAGTCTTGAGAATGATGCCCATTTCTCGGAAGAAGAGTCTGAACTCTCCGATATCCGACAATCATTGGAAGGACTCACGGTAGGTTCTACCGTACACGTACAACATCATGACAAACTAACACCGTTTTAGAGATTCACAGAGATGATGAAGTCTGGTCTTGCGGCTGCTTCCTTGAAGATTTCCGATCTGAATCCAAACGCACCACTCGGAGTAACAAATCGACTTTCCGGTTTCCGTCTCGGGAAGGACGCAATCATCACCAGTGCTCATTTCACCCAATGGCCAACCACCTATGGAGAGGTTCCTCAAGGCCGACGAGAGGACTGTCAGTTTCGGTTTCGGGAAGATCAAGTACTCACCGGAACTCCGAAAGAAGGCAAGCTCGTGTTTCATCAATCTCAGTGCATGGCATGGGTGATCCGGTGGGATGGTTTGTTCTCAGGCAAACGGCATCGTCAAAGTCTGCGGCGTCCTATCTGGTGGGAATGCTGAGAGAGATCCTAACACAATGGTCCTCTTCGCAGAGGAGATGAAAGAATGGTTCACTGCGGCAGTCTTCGAACGTCAAGACGATCTGGACAAGAACTGCTGCAAGTTTCTCAAGTGTTTCGTCCATGTCCACCAGTGGCGTCGCCGCTACCAAGTCAACAGCACTTTCAGGTGCCGATCTCACATCTCTACCACAAGGTATCGACCCCGATGTGGAAATGACCATGGACGCCAGTATGGGAGACCCGAACATCAATGCTGCTTCTTCAGGACAGTAACTGAGGCTTTCAGACTGGTCGAGGTGTTGGCTGCTTGGTACAACGAATGATGGAGCTCAAGGCTAAGGTCGATATCTACATGATGGGCGAAAGTCTTCATGACTTGAGCGTGAATGATTTCATCCGCTGCTGAAGGCCCCATCACTATATGTATGCGTTCAGTTCCTTCATACCAACCAACACTGGTACCATCGATCGTTGAGCCTACCTTTTCTCTCATAGCACCAAATTTCACAGTGGTACCTTTTCCCTTAGCAGTGCGTCTTCTCTCACCAGACATACACTTTAGTGACTGCTATAGCCTGTACGATTCTGAATCCTTCCACTAAGATATGGCGTCAGTGAAATTCTGCGCCGACCTCAACAAGCCGTCTGGGACTAATTTCTCCGAGTATTCCTACACGAGGGTTTTGTTGGGATGACCGCGTAGACGAACATGCTCTGGGCAGAATTCAGCTCATGCTTCGAGGCCCCGTCATTGATAGTGGTGGGACGTGTAACGTATCTGATTGATGCCGCTTCGTTGGCCATGCCGTAACAATAAAAGGCAGCACTGATCTCCTTGACTCCGATGTGGAGGACAAGCACACAGGACAGGAGCCAAGGCTGTTTCCTTGCACATCTTTTGCTCCGCCTACAAATTATGCCGCTCTCTGTGCGCTTCCTCCAAGGCCGCGGTCATACCTGTCCGTTCATGTAGGATTTTGCGCTTCCGAAGTTTGCGAAAGGCGATTTGGCGGAGTCTTGCATGCACCATTAGCAGCTAGCTGCATGAATCATGAGTCAGAGGCTAGTTCACACCTGCAGTCTGTTTGGGAGCAGCTCTCTTAGGAACAGTTTTTGAGTCTTAGATAATGGAGGTATGGTAACGCGCTGTCTCTTCCTGCCCCGCTTTGCCCGGGATGATTTGCTTGAACGTGGCTTGGATCGTCCTTGGTACATCCAACTTTTCCGGTCTTGGGTCTCAAATAATCCTTCCAATCTATGTTCGCCGAAGGGACAGAAGTGCGAGCCACATAACCGACAAGCTCTGATGAACGTCAAAGAAAAGTATGCCCTACTCTAAAGAGAAGACTGGGGCGCGAATTCCGCTCCTGCAACAGATGCCTCAGCAGTTCAGTAATAGCGCCGAAGAGAACGAGAACGTTCACTCGTTGCCGAGAACAAGAGTGTGTGCGACACTCGCGGCGAAGTTTGGCAGTTGAACGTCCTCCTGAAGCCAAATGGACCAACGCCATTCGTGATCAGAGAAGACTTTACCTTTTCCTCTTCTGACCACCAAGGTCAGCGTCTTCCCTCTTTCGCTTGTCCCCCACGGTGTTTGCCTCTTCCTTGTTCCCCTCCATCGTCCCCCCAGTCGCTGCTTCTGCCTGGACAGGGTTTGCCGAGCCCTTGATCATATCTTCAGTGGGCACTTTGACAATTCTAAGTTCCATCAAGTCCTCATACTCGCCGTCTCCAAGGCATTGGCGTAATGGAGTCTCAGGTAGCGACCGAAGAGCCCGTTGGGCACGGTCAGCCCTTCGCCGCCATTCCTCGTGCTTTCCTTTCCAAGGCTCGAGTGACTTATTGACCTTGACTTTGCGATGCTCTCCGCTTCTCTCCTCGGTCCACTTGTAGTGATACGGCATATGGTGAAGAAAGACGTAACGCTGGTCCTCAGGAACAAGGAATTCCTGGTATTCTTGGCTTGTATTCTCCAGAAACTGACGTACAGGGGAGCAATAAGTGCAATTTGATTCATAGCACTTTCTGGCATCGTCCGGCAGGGACCAGTCCTGGGGCTTTGGAGGCTCCTTCTGAACCACCCTCTCAATATAAGTAGAAATGATCCCAGAATAGAAGACAGAAGCCTCAGATGGTTGATGCTCGGTGATATCGATCATTTCGCGCAGGAGAGGGATAACAAAGCGTTCGAAATCGTCTTGGTCAATGCTTGCAGTGCCAACCGCGATATTTTCAAGCAGCTGTCCCGTCTTGTGTAAGTTGTCCCTCGCAACTTGACGATACAGTGATGCAACAACAGCGGCGTCCCTTTCGACTTTCTCTTGTTGTGAATCAATATCTGGCCACGAGGAAAATGGATAGTCTTCGCGGCGTGACTTTGGTTTCGAAAGAGACGAAAAGTGTTGCAACCGGAAACAGAAGATGGCCCTGTCCAAAATTGGTGGGAGAAGATGTTTCGCAACCGAGTCTGACTTCTGAACAGTCTTGGAGTAGCAGAGAATTTCCGCCAGGAGGGCGTTTGCGAATGTCGCATCATCCAAAAAGCGACCCACAAAAGCGTTCACGCTATATGAGCAGTATTCAGCGAGCATCCTAGTAAAGAGAAGCATCACCCAGGCAGATTTAGGTTTGGGATCAACCGAGAAGCTTACCTTTTCCACAGTCTTTCGTCTTCATAGGTATCCATGATCTGGATCACGGCACCTGCATCCTGGGGCAAGACCTCTATGATCGAATTCAGAACCTCGCAGAGGGTATCCAGGGCCCATTTGTAGACAGCACCTTCTGATGTCTTGCTGGTGCCCGGTTGATCAGCGCTGGGTATACCAGAGCGGTATGCTCGGAGACCACGATCAACTAGGTGCAGTTTCGACATGCGAGAAAAAGCTTCTGTGCAACTAAAATAGTACTTAGTGGAGGCTGAGGCACAGTTCACTTCAAGCTTACAATGCTCTCGTTTTTTGGAACCCCATTCTGCCGAGGCTCTCGAAGGTAGACGTGTCGAAGGTATCCTCCACAGCATGAAGTGCGGCTTTGGCTGCTTCAGGATTCCCGATGTATAGTGACGCTACCGCTGTTGCGCCCATGAAATGATCTTTGTCGCCAGTGTTAGTGTACCGTCTTTCAATGTGCTTTTGACATGACTGGGCTATCATTTCGCGGAAGAGATGACGCTCATCGCCATTCGGGTCCCTGAGGTGAGTCAGGAGTCGTTTGAGAAACTTGCAGTAACCCTCAAGCCTATGACCATTTCCAAGGAGAAATTCCGTCATATGGTCGCGGGAAACAATGACAGCGACCTATATACGTTGTAAGCACAGATTCGACTTCAAATTAGCACAACACGTACAGCATCACGGTAAACTTGTTGGATGTCAGCATGCTGGTTGCCCAAGTGTTCCCCTCCCCATTGTTCGTCGTGCTCACGAGACTCATGCACATTTCTCTGGACGAGGCAGTCTTTGGAGATCACTAGGGATACTTGAATTTGAGTCCCCTGTAGAGTGACAACACCGTTTAAACAGAGCTTTTCTTCTTCCTCTTCCCAGTATTCCTCTTCGTTGATTCGAGTCACGGTCAGCTCCAGCCGCGCGAGAAAGACGCAGCAGCGACCATTTGGCTGACAAGCTCTGTCAAGCTGAGAACAGCGGTAGTAGTCGTCACCTTTGAGATTGTGCAGTCGGAGATTGGCATCAGTGTATTTGTGCTGAAGCACGTAACACATGAAGGATTGTCTGCCTTGCTTGGCATACCATTCAGCAAGCATCTGGTCAATCTTGGATTGTTCATTGTCCAGTACGGTAGCCGAAAATGACGCTCAAGTGCAGTGTTGACTAGATTGTATGTCAAAACGAATCGATATCCGGATTGGATTGGCAACACCTATGATTGTGAGCTGTGATACGATACCTTACCGATGCAGTCTCCCTACCTCATGAGATACATCACTATACCTTCAAAACCAGTTAGTACAAGCATATACTAAACGAGGGCCAGCTTACCAAGCCAAATAAGAGACACCGTAAGAAGACCATTTGTCTGTTTCGAGAAGTCTCTCTTCCTTTCCATGAATCAACCGAACCGCACCGCCAACATGTTCGGATGGTAGGCAAACGACTAGGGTTCCAAGCATGTTTTTGGTCTTCTCCGTACTGTAGCTGTCAGTAACTGTGCAGTATGTAAGCCTCT
Source organism: Exophiala xenobiotica (assembly GCF_000835505.1). Lineage (NCBI taxonomy): Eukaryota > Fungi > Ascomycota > Eurotiomycetes > Chaetothyriales > Herpotrichiellaceae > Exophiala > Exophiala xenobiotica. Next base: position 2,810,409 of record NW_013562493.1, on the reverse strand, counting down.
AGCTCCGAGGTACTCTTTGTGAGGTTTGAAGAAGGCACCCTCCTCATAGATCAATAACTTGTAAAGCTCGGCTTGTATGCTGCCTGCACCGCCAGGGACACCTAGGTGCTCCGATACATCTTCAACAACACGATCAAGCCAGCGATTCCAGCCTTCATTCTCGAATGACAGCTCTTTCCCGTTGATCTCCCAGGTCTTCCTCACTGTCTCGTCTATTGCCAAAAGGGGCCTGATTGCTCACCCGAATGAGAGCCTTTGCATCTTCGGAAGATAAGGGAAGTCTGATTGGACCGATATCTTTGACAGTCAAACCAGGGTGAATGTGCTCGACATTGTGGTCAGATGTTGCGAAAGACCCTGCACTATGTATTCCATCCAGACAACCTAAGATCTGAGATCTCAAGGGCGTGAGGGCATCTTCTTCCTCTGAGAAATCTTCTTCCGAGGAATGTTCTTCGGTTCTCATGGTGACTTGGGCAAGGTTCTAAGTGCAGTCCTGATTCGTGGGCTTGTTCAGACAGAGCCTAGTGATTCTCGTCGTGAAGAGCTTGCGCAAGGAAGAACGACTCTGAAGGAGAGGAATCCTGGAATGAAAATCAGAATGTTTTCTTGAGAAAAGAATTCGGGACGTAGATGGCCGACGTCGAGTAGTGTTTGCTCTCACCTGTGGATAGCTTTTCAGTGATATCTTCTACCAACAAGGAGATCGGGCCACTTTTGTAATAGGATGGCAGAGCGAAAGAGGGAAAAACGGTATTGGTGGCTGCAGAGCACATTGATCGTAGTTGTGGCTGTCTCTAACAAGATTAAAAAGACGTGTAAGTACAAGAGAGCGCGCGGGGCAAGAGAAGAGAAGTGCCAAGTGGGCTAAACTAGGCAGCCGATGGGTGGGTAGCGCTAAGAGTGAGGCTAGGACTGCCATCTAGGCAGCACCACCTGACCGGGCGACCGCCTTGTCACCACAGATGGTGCCCTACTGTTCTCGATGCATGCTATGCTTCTCATCTTGCGGATGTCTCTGAGGAATCTTATTTATATATAGCTATAAATAAGATCTCTTAATCTGGCGGTACTTAAGAGGTTAGCAATAGTAGTAACTAACGCCTAAAGCTATAGTGACGATGAAGTTAACCTAGCCGACGTTGGCAGCTGTCTGAGCAAAATCTCCCTCGACTTGTATACTCGCAATTACGGCTATGAACGTATTCGAGACTTTGCGGAAGCATCTGGAATCGTGGATTGGAAGTACACGCCCATGGGCGAAAACCCTCCGATTGTCGTTGTCCGCCTCAAATTCAGTTAATGCAGGTCTCTAGATCTACAGAAGAGAGGGTATGTCGAGGCAGGTACCCGGGGAGTCCGCCTGTTATAGAGGTGCTTCAAACTAGGATCACGGTCTTAAGGGGTTCGGGGAAGAGGCAACAAAAGGTCCTCTGTGCCAGTCAAGTCAATCAAGCAAATAAATTTTACAGGCATCTCTATTGTACTACAGTAAGCATCTCGTTACCAGACGTAACTTAGTGCTCCTCTTGTTCCATTGAGGGCTAACTAACTCTCTGTGCTTCTACTACGGATTTTGATACATTTGAGAGTCCGCCTCCGGGAGATCCTCGCCAGATGAACAAACCCAATTGGTCCTACAAAGAGTGTCGGCGTGGCTTGCCGTGTTAACCAAATCCATCCAGCAAACTGCACACGCCCAGAAAATACCCCTTTGGTAAATAAAATCCAAGGCATCGATTGCACAATCACCACAGCCAGCTGTAACAGTATCACAATAGCGTAATCGATCTGTTCCGTGAGGTGGTACAAATCCAAGGCCTCGGGTAAGCTGAGCATATCTATCCGGCTGATGGTCAGCTGGCGGATACTTATCCAGCTGAAAATTAGTGTTGGTAAACATAGAACACCGAGAGCGGCGGCGACAATGTCTGTCGTGGCTTTTGTGAGGAAGGTCGTGAGTATCCCAACTTGTATCGAAAGGAACATGAAAGAGCGGACCATAAGATTGTGCCTGAGTACGATTCCCTCTTCAGGGTCCATTTTCCAGTGTTCGATGCGCCAGCGTGAAATGCACAATTTCCTGCGCTTGAAGGACCACGGGCGACCTTGCAACGTTTCAAGATCCACGGCAACGAGCTCGCGCGGGCAATGCACGTGGGTTTCCTGACGGCGAGTGGATATCCAGCGCATCAATAGATCGAAATCATGTATGTCCGAGACAATGGGAAGGACCATTAGGATCTGATACTCTTGCTTTTGGGATGAAGTAAAGGTATGAGAGTGGTCCAGTCGAGCAAGCAACGTGTCTTCCAGTGTCGGATGGTCGGCCACTTCCATATGAGAAAGCAGGCCTTGGCTAGTAATCTCGTGGACTTCGTCCGCAGGAGCAGTCCTGTTTCTGAACCTGAAATTGGTGAATTTGAAGTCCTTCGGAGAGAGGGTGGATTCGTGATCGGTCCTGTCCCAAGCCAGGATCGTTCTATCGACATAATGCTGTATGATCTCTTCTTGTAATCGAACGAATGCTTTCTCGCCTTCGCCGTAGATGAGAGCCATGTTGATATTAAAGATGCCCAGTAGGCAGTAAGCCTTGTCTTCCAGTCTCGATGTTTCCCTCTTCGCGGCCCAAGACATCCTCTCCGCGATACACACCTTCCATTGCGGTCGAAGTTTCTGAAATAGTCCGTGCGTATGCCAGAGGCTTCCGAAACTTCCAGTCTCAAGGCACGTGGCACCGGGGAAAGAAGTTGCACAACTGCATTCACCGCTGTCCAGTGTAGCACTAGTGTCAGAGGTGGTATTTCGTACAGTAACACCGATTAGACTCCAATCCTGCGCCAGATACTTATGCTGCTGGGGAGCGAGTAACTCTTGAAGCGTCCAGCCACGCCTGAACCATTCGGAGGCTTTAAACAGAATCAATGGCTCGTCGTTTGAGTAGTTCACACGGGGGACGTCTACCAAGTAGACATAGCAGACTCGCGAGGACCTATACCACTTATACATCGAATTAATCGTCTCAGATGCAACAAGTGTCGATCCGGCAAGACGACAGAACGCGGCGATCTTGTCATAGCCTTTCTTGCCGCGGACACGCTGGTCACGGTCGTTCTTGCGGCACGGGCACTGCAAGGCGTCGTTCAGGCTCTGTAGCTCTTGGAATGTGACTTCATCCTCATCACTAAACCATCTGTGAGAGAGAATTTGTGAGAGAGAATTGCGTATCCTGGGAGATTGGGTTCGTGGAACGTGGATAGCTTCAGTGTAGAGGTGTCAAGAAGCCTCATTATTGATCGAAGGCTGCGTAGATTCGGCGGTGTTGCTGTAGGTGTAACCTGTGAATGCACAGAGCCAGGGACAGAGGGTCTTGGAGTTTCATGAGATAAAATTGGCAAGAAAAAGAGAAAAGGGGACGAGGTCGGTGCCTAAAAGGTTAGGCCCTTTGGTGACCCATCCCGATCATTGAGAGCCAACCATTGAGGGAGCAAAGCAGAAACATGGCTATCGAGTAGTATCGAATAGCGAGAAGAAAGATGGTTTAATCGTGTTATTGTTTTCTGTACAACAATTTCGACCCATGCTCGTAGTCCCCATGGCCCCTACGACACCGAACAGGATTCTTAGGTGCTGGGTGGGTGCTACCCGACACGACTTACGCATTACAGTACTACTCCACGTGTTTCTTGTCTACGTTGTGCGACGCCGCGAGACGTTCAAGACGTGGGGCATACTGTATCGTGACCCTTGGACGCCTAACCCCTCCGAAAGGATTGTCTTAAGCTCGAGTTATGGAGTCCGTTCTATCCTGTGCGGTTAATAGTTCCAGAGATACCTATGAACTCCGGCACGGGGAATTATCGAACGATCTCATAGATCCTGCCGCCGTATCTCCTAATCGGTCTTAGTACCTATCTGAACTAGGTGAGCCAGTCTAGCTCCTTATGGATTGATTGATGATGCGATTCTACTTGACTTCAAGTTTTTCAAGATCTGGAGTAGAGAGTCGGCTCGGTGTCGGGCTGGGCTCGATTCAGCTCGATTCAGCTCGGTTTCAGCTCGTGCAGCCCAGTACAGCTCAATTCAATCCGATCTAGCCTTTTTTTAAAATTCTTACTATGTTCTTTATTATTGGGTTATAAATGAAAGATTATATACCTTTCAGTTTAGTAATATGAAAAGAGAAAGAGAATTCGGAACTGAGACTCGTAGACAGTCTTTTTTTTTTTTGGAAAACTTCCGGGCTGGCTCTGGGTTGGCTGGGAGCTGAGTGTCTTAGCTCGGCGTACCCCTTGCCTCGGAGCCAGCCCCGGGCTGACTCCTCTGAGGGGGGCACTATAGTAGTACCCCTTCGGCTACAATCTTCGGCCCGCGACAAGGTTTGCTTAACCTTATGATGGCTGGCTCTATGGTGTAAGATAGAGAGCGAGATGTCTGACACATATGGAATGCTAGTATTGAGAAGGACAAATAGAAAGCCCGTTTCAGAAGCGACAAGGCAGAAAGATGGAAGATCAAGGATTTCCTTTGAATTTTGAAGCGCATATCAACTGACATTACTATCCTCCATGAGACACAGGCATAAGAGCAATCTACTCGTACTAGTACTTTATTACCGAGTTCACAATGACGGCCATGGACACGCCTACCCAGCCTCAGCCTTCTAAAGCTTTCAAGTTTTTTTGTAAATATATTAAGACCGATTTAAAACCGAGTCAATGATTTAAGCACCATAAATCAGGGCTGACTCAGGATTGACTCGGTTTGAAGTTCAAAATCGAGTCTAGCCTACACTCCCCTAGGCAGAGTATAGTAGTTCTCCTTGCTCCTCAGTCGAGACTCGCAACATTGCTGGTACGCAAACAGCATTCTGAAACCTCGGCGCACCTCGAAGGTCACAGCCAGCTGGTTCACGGACGCGGACGTCCGTTCACTAACATGAATTGTGGTTTACGCGTCTGCGCCATTGGTGGTGGATTTGCGCTTCATCTACTCCTTGTCAATTGCAGATGCTTGCTCTTCGTCGTCCTCCTCACTGTCGGAGTACTCGGTTTCTGCTTGATAGTACTTTCTTTTTCGCTTACCACCCGAAGAGTTTGCTAATTCGTCGCGATCGGCGTCGGTATCAAGAAGCTTCAGACTAGGTTATGGTCCTTGGTGAGAATGCCCTTGACCATACGGGCACCTGGAGTGTTGCGGCGCCGATCGTCGCCATGGTACCAGTATTCCCAAACTCGAAGGTCGCTGCTGAATTGTAGCAGCTTTTCAATGGTCTGTCTGATGAGATTTGGAGGAACAACGACGAGGGTCGGATACTCTCTCGGCCCGTGGAAGTCGGCAAATCATTAGGCTGGAGATTAGCGACGACATCATCAAAACAAACAAGCGGCACAAACTCTGCTTTCAGCTGTTGACAGCCCCAGTAGCTGCATGGAGACTGACAGTAATGCATATTTGTGTATACATGGTAATCAAGGTTAAGGCTGCCGGCATGCCAAAATAACGTTGCATTTCATCACCATTCCAGTATCGTCAGAGATGTCCGAACCTTGAAAGACGAGGCGTTTCGGAGGGTAACTATTTCTTATTCTTGGTGTTGGGAAAAAAGCACGAATATTTTCGGGCCCGCGATAGATGAGAATCCTTCTAAGGCATGACCACGAATCTATCCTTCAGATATCGCGTAATACCTTGATGCGTTCGTGTCTTCCTCGTATGGTAGAAGTCGGCCGTGATGCTGCCGAATGAAAGCATCTGCTCCGGCAAGCCCTTTCTCTTAGTCCTTTGGTCTTCTAAGACACATTAGCCCTTGACAACGTCGTCGAGGCAAGATAACATACTCTTTGATCTTGGAATGTGCTTTCGAGATTCGTCTAGCTGTCACGGATACTTGTCGAGTGGGGGCAGGGAAGGGGTGTTCATGGAAATGGAAGATTCGTGCAGTGGTCGTTCAATCATCCTCTGAGCAGTGGGTGAGTCCTATGCAGGTGAAACCTAATGGCATTCATTTCCGTCTACCTGAGATGCCCTTGAGCGCTTGCCCCCACGGGCGAATGCTTGCCAGGAGACACACTTTTCCCAGTCATGGAGCATGCTGCCTTCAGCCATTCCCATTGAACAACCCTTAACAAGAGCCTGTCGGCCTGCGTTCAGTTTAATCTTGGAAATTTGAAGTATTTGGGGCAAAGCTCCTCGTGTCGATTGGGAAGCTGATATTAACGAGGCTCATAACCCCAGCCCCCAGTCCTTTTCCAAGGCTTATGGCTTTCCATTTATTTACCCTTGTTCTGATTGCGAGATGGGAATTCCTTCCACGTGTTGTCATCGTGTGCGTGAACTGAGATGACACGAGTGCCCTTGGCAGTATGGTAACTGACAGTGATGACATCCTTCGTGTCGCTAGTATCCTTTTTCGATTTATGAGGTTCAGAACCCCTGATTAGTCACAGGCTCGTGGTTAGTCGGGACGATGAAATGTGTTCTTACCCCGTATGCAGGGGAGATGATTGATTACTTACTGAATTCTGGCTTCCGTAACTTTCGGATACTAAACCCGGAGTCAATACAAGAGCTTGAGGTGGTCTTATGCTTACTTTGGCCTCGACTGACTTGCTAGCCGTTTCGATTGTTGTTTATACCAGGTATGTAGGAGGAACCTTTGGCAACAGAGTACTCCCCCGATAGCTGATTAGACGGGAGCTGGTTCTTTGCATTTCCCAAAAAATGTCTGCAGGAGAAAAGGCAAAGGGTGACAATTCGTTTTATAAGTCGCGGCGGAGTTCGCTTTATCATACACGCGCTAACAAGGAATGTCTGGCCAAGCCAGCACAATACAGCAACATCAACTCTACGGTAGTTCCAGCATGATGGTGTGCTGGCCAGTAAAGGAAGACGCTTGTCGCCCAGCGTATCGCCAGACTGCCTATCCGGCTGAAACGGGTCCTCCCGCTAACGGCTGTGACGATCGAGGTTTGATAAGCTGATCTCGAGATGCAGGCCCCTGGTGCGGTAAGCTGGCGCTTGTGCAATTGGTAATACAGAATAGGGCGGAGGTGGCTTTGAAACTGTAGCGGGACTGCGAAAGGGAAACCTTCCTTATTCATAAAGATTTATGAAGATGATTGGGCGAGATGGTTGGTGGTCTGGAATGTATATAAAACACCCTACTGGAGCCTCTGCGGATAGCGTCGTTGGGCCATCGCCGCACCTTCCCCATTTAGATAGGTCGGCAGCCTACTTCGGTCTGTCAGACACTTCCCACATACTTACACAATACCATGCATGCCCCCATGTTACGCTCATCTCCTGCATCCTGACAACAGCGTCGTAAAGCCTCCACGTGAGCGTTTCGGACAAACCTTTGCTCCACGATTCGGCACTGGACTAAATCTCTTCCGTGCCGAGCTGTTCCGAAATGCCAGTGTATGATTGGCCGATCACCTCGACCCTACACTTGGCAATTTTCCCAGTTTCGAGAAACTTGAGGCAGGAGTCAAACTTGTCTTTCTCCTTTCCAACATCTCGTAAGACTAGGCGCTTTTCTCGCCAATGAGAGCGATACGATCTACTCTTCTACCGATTATCAGGACACGACGATGTCCACCTTCTACCACACGTTGGAATTTGCCGGACCTTTGTCCTCGCAACAGTTCAAGGGATTGTCAGTTGCGGATGGCCACCTCCGCTAGGACAGGGTATACCCAGGCCCGCACATTTCCAAGCGAAGGCTTTGAAGTGCTTCCTTTGCACGAGAAGATAGAAGAGGAAAGAGTCCCAGGCTACAAGGCTGAAAGATTTTACCCTGTGCGGCTCGGCGATGTCTTCGAGTCTAGGTACCAAGTCGTTGCTAAGCTCGGTTTTGGTACAGCTTCCACTGTCTGGCTCTGCCGGGATCTTAGGTATGTCCTCAAATGGTTCCGAATCCGATTCGTGTACCCTGGTTTCTCTGTGGCATCTTGCTAACAGGGAGGATATCTACTACTTAGGGAAAGTATCCTTCTCACGCTCAAGGTCTGCATTGCTGGAGAAGATGCTACCAATGAGCTCGGCATCTCCAGCTATATCAAATCAATTGATGCAGAGCATCCCGGGAAGGCAAGACTGCGCGTGGTACTCGACGACTTCCAGATCAAAGGGCCTCATGGGTCTCACCAATGTCTCCTCTTCGCCCCTCTAGGCTTGACTTACACCGATTTTCGAAATCTGTTCCCAGAGAGGGCTTTGAATAAGGATCTCTTACAACAGAGCTTGCTTATGATTTTGGAGGGCTTGGACTTCTTACATCAAGCAGGCGTGACTCATACAGGTTGGTCCTTGTACTTGGGACCTCGGACATCCCACTAGCTAAGTAATATCCCAGACATATCGCCAAACAATATCCTTCTTGGGATCAAAGATGGCGTCGCGCTCTCAAAAGTCGAGCAAACAGAACTTGAGAGACCGTCTCCGCGCAAGGTTCTGGCAGACCGAGTTATCCATCTTTCCTACACTATGCCAATCACCTACGGCGAGCCGGTTATTTGCGACTTCGGGGCGGCTCGCTTGGGAGAGCCGGGGCAGAAGCACTCTGGCGACGTCATGCCTGGGGTATATAGAGCCCCTGAAATAATTGTTGGCATGGAATGGGACTCTAAGATCGATATATGGTCTGTGGGAGTTATGGTATGTAGTGCAACGCTCCACATGTTCTCTGCAGATCTTCCCTTACGCAAGATATAGATATGGGACCTGTTCGAAGGGGGCCGCCTTTTCCGTGCAGTAAAGGATGGTCATCTTAATGATGAGCTACATCTTGCCGAGATGGTCTCGCTCATGGGACCCCCGCCGAGAAAGTTTCTGGAACGCAGCGATAAGTGCCGTCAGTACTGGGACTCCGAAGGTGAGTAAGACCTGCGCTGGAGACCATGGATTATATATCTCCTTGGTATGGCTACGTTGACGATCAAAGGTAACTGGATCGGTCTAACGCCAATCCCCGATCAAATCCTCGAGACACGCGAGAGGCGTCTAGAGGGGAAGGATAAGGCGCTGCTCCTCGCCCTCGCCCGCAAAATTCTACGCTGGCTCCCGGAAGAGAGGCCATCTGCGGAGGACCTTTTCGAGGACGAATTTCTAACTCAGTGGGCGTCTGGGGAGAAGTGAGATCCTGAATGAGCCACCGACAATTTCGCGCTGCGGTCCAACAGTATCTTGAGAATTGCTAGGCAGGCCGAACATTGACTATATCAATAAAGACTCTATATATCTACACTTGCTCGACAAGCAGAACTGCTTGGACACCAACACCGCGAAGCGGTAACACCGGTAGTGCAAAACAAGCCAGGCGGAGCGGAAATACCAGCAGTGCAGAAGTGGGACTGCGAAGTGGGAATACCAGTAGCGCAGCAACGTGCAATGCTCCTGCGATGTGGCGCCTCTGATCAATAAACCATGACCATGACCATCGCCATCGCCATAGCCATGCCATCTACGACCTGAACCTGCCACTCGATGCTCCTGCGGTGTCGCAATTGTGATCAATCCTCTCTATTTACCCAGCCTTGCATTGTTCGAACCTCCATCCGGCTACAAGACCTTATGAGTCGTTGATCCTCGTGGTTGCGACCACTGCGAGCAACGCTCATAGCTTTTCTCGATGCCTCGCTAATCAATGGGGTCACTGCAATGGTTCCTGTTTATTTATCTTCTAGGCGGCCTCACCTTCATCCCTTTACTGCTCGGCATCCTCCTCCTTCATGCCTACTACACCTTACCTCCTCAACAAGCCGACACCTCCCAGAAGCCGGACCAAAACCAAGATCCTGCGCGACTTGCTCGCCCGGAAGACGACAAGCTAGCCTTCAAAAGCGCCACCGATGGCTTGGTGGAGAAGTTCCACCGAAAGCATGATTCGGACGTCGCAGCTGGCTATTTCGCCGTCTGCCGAGAATATGTCCCTGGCGGCGTCAATGGCAAGCCTCCCGAGAAGCTGACTCCCGCGGGAGACGTCGTTGCGCAGGAGTCTCCGAGCGTGTACCAGACAATGTACAGAAGTATATTCGACCGATCACAAAAGCCGACGATCGAGCCAAACAAGGACGGAGCGGGGAAGACGGTCAAGAAGGCAAACAATGTGTTCTACGTGGTCCTGAGACACGGCCACCTCATGCTCTACGACGACATACAACAGTTGGAAGTGCGGTATGTGATATCTTTGGAATACCACGATGTGGACATCTATGGTGGGGAAGAGGAGATACCCGAGGGAGAGTTATGGATCAAACGACATTCTATCCGGCTGCGGAGGAGGAAGTCTATCGCTGGCGATACACCCAAGTCGCTGCCCTTCTTCCTCTTCAGCGAGAATACTTCGGAGAAGGAGGACTTCTATTTCGCTCTGCTGAAGAATCAAGAGAAGAGTGTCACGGAAGATCTTCCCGTTGCACAAGAATTCGAGGTCCAGCACATCGTCACACTCGTGCAGAAATTGCACTCCTCAGAAGAGCATCTGCAGACGAGATGGCTCAATGCCATGATCGGCCGTCTGTTCTTGGCCATGTACAAGACACCGGAGCTGGAAGACTTCATCCGGACCAAGCTTACGAAGAAGATCTCCAGGGTCAAAAAGCCCACCTTCATCACCAAGTTGGCTCTGCGGAAAATCGACACGGGTACCGGAGCGCCGTTCATCACGAACCCAAGATTGAAAGACCTTACGGTGAATGGCGATTGCACCGCCGAAGCCGATGTCAACTATACTGGGAACTTCAGAATCGAGATTGCAGCTACTGCACGCATTGAACTGGGCTCACGCTTCAAGCCGCGAGAGGTCGACATGATCTTGGCCGCCACCTGCAAAGGACTCCAGGGGCACGTCCTCTTGAGATTCAAGCCGCCGCCGAGCAATCGACTTTGGTTCAGCTTTGAGAAGATGCCACAGCTGGATCTTGTCTTGGAACCGATTGTCAGTTCTCGGTCGATCACCTACACCTGGATTCTCCGAGCCATCGAGAGCCGGATCCGAGAGGTCGTGGCCGAAAGCGTCTGCCTGCCATTCTGGGACGATGTTCCGTTCTTCGACACAAGGGGCCAACTTTATCGCGGCGGGATCTGGCGGCGGGAATCCGTGTCCATTACGACGACCGAGATACCGAATGAGGAACCCGAGGACGAAGCTGAAGCTGGCACGCCTGGAACCAGGACCCCCGCGGAGCTCGGCAAGGATGATAGGATCATGAGCATGCCCGCACTGAGCGATACCAAGGGAAAGCCGACCGTCGCAAAGAAATCCATTTCATCGCTGAACGACTTCTTGGGCATGAAGGGCTCCAGCTCTGAAGCTGTGAACAGGTCTGAAATATCCACACCAAGACTGATGCGGTCACCATCTTTCGCCAGCGCGGCCAATCCCACCGTGACGGCGGATCACGCCGATGTCAACAGCCCTACACGAGAGCCTGATGCGAGCGCCAAGAGGGAAAGCGCAGCGAACTTTTTGAAGGATCTTTCCAGCAGGTCAACTTCCGAGACCCCGTCGCCCTCTGGCTCGCAGGCTGGTACACCTCCGGCAGATTCGGCAATGGCAGCCGCAATGGCGGCAGCAATGAGCCAAAAGGAAAGAAGTTCTAGTAACGCTTCACAAGCGTCTGTGGAAATACCCAGAGTCAAAGAGGACGCCGAGAGTCTGATGTCTTCCTCTGCGCTGCGAACGTCGACCATGTCAAGTCGAGCCTCGCTCAGTTCCAATTCCAATGACACGCTCGACACCGTAGCTGCAGGGAAGAGACCTCGATCGGCGCATCAAGGGACTACCAGACAGAAGAGCTTTGCGCAAGGAGTGAGGTCTTTGACCAGTGCCGACCGGAAGCAAGCTCTTGCTTCGGTCAACGCTGCAGCCGCCGCCGCCCAGAAATGGGGATGGGGGGTTCTGGCCAAGAACAGACAGCGCGAGGCTCAAGTAGCTGCGAGTGGTGGGCACGATGCGTCAGCCAACACGACGGCTTCCACTACGAATTCGAGGGAACCGATGGGACGCGGAAGACCGCTGCCACCACCGGGAACGCCACTGCCCCCGCCTGAAAAGCCCCGGAGTGGGTTCATGGCATCGAAGCGGAAGCCGGTCCCGCCTCCACAACTTCCCAAGCGTCCAGAGGCTGGTGCTCTTGTCAATGGTTCGAGTGATTCGGTGCCGAAAGGTTTGACAAAGCCACCCTTGCCCGAACGGCGGAAACGCCCGAGCTCGTTGCAGGTGAACGACGCGGCTGAGGATGAGGTGCTCGTGGTTGAAGCTCCTATCGAGTCTGCCCCGGCGAGTCCAGCGGCGGATGAGCATCATGATGAGTTCTTTGGCCATGGGGAGCCCAGTGAGTCTGGTGAGGTGGAAGAGCCGGAAGAGCCGGACGAGCCTGTAAAGCTGGAAGAACCTCCAGTGCTGCAAGAGCCTATAAAGCCTCCGTTGCCGGAGCTAGACAGTGCCAGTAGCGAAACTCAACCTGTCATGGATGACGAGGAGGAACTGCATAGACAGGAGCTTGGGATGTATGCTTGACGACGTATGTATAGAAGTAACGAGACTACTTTGATGAGTGTACTATGAAGATAATTGCTGCTGAAGCAGTTGCACTTGCACTTGCGCATTGCTCGTCATGAAATCTCTCCATTCTCTGGGTTCTGCAATTGGTGCCCATTCGACATATCTGCATGCACAAGTATGCAGGTGTGGAGCGGCAGGACAACCAAGCTATACGGATTCTTTCTGAGGCCAGTAGGGAGAAACGCAAAGAAAACCGGAATGCTATCAACCTGCCTTCCAGGCGTTCCTCGCACCGAGTATTTCTGGGCTTCTCCGGTCCTGCTGGTGTCTCTTTGCTGTTTGCAAAGGACAGGGCAGCACAATGCAACCGTCCCGCACATGTCGTGACCGTCGAACTGTGCCATGCTCGGTGGCAAGTCTGCATGCACAAGGATGCTATCAACATTGTTTGCTTGCCACCCACGGATGCATCCTCTTCTGTTGCGTGCCTGCATGCTGGCGTCAATACCTTCACAGACTGTACCTGGTATCTTGCCAAAATCTTCTCTGGAGCACCTCGACTCTTCACCCACACCTTATGCTTCGGTGCATTACGTGTCGGCGTGAATTCATTGATGTCAATGTCTTGCAACAACGCATGAGGAAGACTTTCGTCCATGCAAAGGTAGGAAGGGGCTGGAGAAAGCGTCCGGGGAAAGAGGCAGGCAGGCGGAGAAGGGGTCATTCCACGACTGTGGTTTCACTGGCCGGTGCAATGGATGTCGACGGCAAGGGTTGCCAAGTTCATTGATCAAAGCCTACAAAGGTTAGTAGCAGCCAGTCTTCCGGCTTGCCTGCACGTTGAGAAGAACTCATTCAACAGTGGGCGATATGGTTCAAAGTTTGAACCAAGCCAACCATTCCATCTCTGTCGCACTCAACAATGCAGCCGATGGGTTCAACTCCATGGCTGGGATTGGCGTATGAGTTGGGAGAAGCTTTAGTCATGTACTGTGTTAGCAGGCGAGCAACGAGGCAAGTGAGGCCGGGCTTTGGGAGCCAGGTAGGTCAATTGAAAACGGAGACCGTGAATGACGCCCTTCACGCCGTTTTACGGATCCAAAACGCCGGTCCAAAAGCGGCGTTTGGTGCGATCTCAATTGAGAACGGTGACGGCTTAGAGGCTGCGGTGCGGCATGTCAAACAAACAACAAAGATGCGCCATGGAAGGCCGATTCACAACGACCTGCTCATAATATGGGTAAAGGTCTACTCAAATTATCGATGTTAAAACTTTACACTACTCCCTCCCTGCATTATTGAAGCACAGCACATCCCAGTCATGAAGCGTCGCCGAAATGCGGAAGACGCGTCTCACAACCTCATACGATAATGTCCATGGGTACCTTTCGAGTCCGTCTGAACTGCATCGACCATTACCAAGCCTTACCCTTCGAAGAGTTCGATCCTTTCCTCCCACAGGATGTTGCCAGCCAGCATGCAAGAGACCGACCGCGGATCTCGGTTATTCGCGTCTTCGGCGCCACAGAGACCGGTCAGAAAGTGCTAATGCACATTCACGGAGCTCTTCAATACACCTACATTGAGTACAGTGGTAGTCTGGCACCTGAGGATGTGGATGTGGCTATCCGTACGCTCCAGCTCTCCATCGATCATGCTCTCGCGCTTAGCTATCGCAAGAACATTTATGAGGGAAAGCATCGATATGTCGGCCACATTTCTCTGGTCAAAGGCGTGCCGTTCTACGGATACCACGTTGGATACAAGTACTATCTCAAAATCTACCTGCTCAACCCTTTGCACATGACGAGACTGGCCGATCTTCTTCGTGACGGTGCGGTGATGAAAAGAGTCTTACAACCTTACGAAAGCCACATGCAATACCTGGCGCAATGGATGTGCGACTACAATCTTTATGGCTGCGGCTACATTGAATGTGCCAGAGTCAAGTTTCGCTCACCTGTCCCAAAATACTTTGACATGACCAATCCCATGCACCAATGGCACGATCACTCGATTCCTCCGGGTTGCATTTCTGCTGACGGCGTCCTCCCGAAGCAGAGCCATTGCGAGCTTGAGGTCGATGTCCATGTCAAAGATATCCTCAATCGCCAAAACGTGGAAGCCCGGCCCCTCCATCATGATTTCATTGAACGACTTGATCCAATTCCAGCTGATGCCAAATTGGTCCAGAGCATGGCAGGTCTCTGGAAAGACGAGACGCGGCGCAGGAAACTCCGCATGGGCCTGAAAGATCCTAAGAGCAGTCCATTTCCACCGGAAGTCCTGATTTCCATGTCGGCAGACCCAAGAAATACCTCTGCTGGAGGATGGATTCATGAAGAAGAGTACCGTGAGAGACTCGGTCAACTGGCTGTTGAAGAGCACGAGAACAGTGACAGACGAAAAATCTCCTTTGACACCTTTGTGAGGCCTACTGCTATGGAGACCAGTGTACAGACAGCGCTCGAGAGCGTTGAAGATCTTTACCCGGACAAGCTAGGGCGACGGTGGAGCTCCGGGAACGAAAGACCAGCACCGTCGGAGGAGGGACCTGATCAGGTCCTTGTCGACGAAGCTCGGGCAGAAAATCTTGCTGAAGCCAGCGAATCTGACCCGAGCTCCGAAGAAGCCCATGCAGCAAACGAAGCATCGCTCGAGCCTGCAGCTACCATGGACGACAACAATTCCAGGAGCAATGGAATCCCAACCGACCAAGTGTCGTCGCCGATCAGTTCTTCCGAATATCAAAAACACGGCATCCGTCCTGCAGGGGATACAGCGCGTCTAGATGAGGATGCTTTTGAGGTACCCGAAGAGTACGTTACCCGTAAATTCGACTCTTCCACCGGCACCAAACGACCCAGGTTCGCACAAGCACCGACATTCCGACCAAGGAAAAGACGGAGGCAGCTAATTGACGAAGATAATGTCCTCCCCGACATCACTTTCTCCGGTTCGGACGAAGACCCAGACTTCGCGACTGACGGCAACGGGTTTGGTGATGGTGACGAGCCGACTGAAGAAGAAATGGACGGCGTTCGTTTACCTCGAAGTACAGTCACTGGCTTGCCAGCAACTGGTCAGCATCAGTCGGAACCGAATAATCCGTCACAAGAACGTCCCAACTCTGTCGAACTTTCACAACAATCAACCCTAAGCTTTCCAACCGTCAAAAATCCTCATGACCCGGACACAGGCCTTCGCCTGAGTCAAAAGAGCAACACCTCTGAGAAGTCTCCGCAGACTGACTCCAACAAACAGCCGACGTACGCTGCCATGCCTGAAACTCCCCTCAAGAGCGTACCGAGCTCATCGCAACAGACACTCATCCCTCCAGCTACAGGTCGAAGCAATGACTTGGCACAAGACTTCGACTTCCAACTCCAAGGTCTTCGAGTGCCAGTCAAAGATGCGTCTTTGCTAATATACCAATCTCGGCCACCGAACGTTCAAGAGGTCAGAACAACAATGTGGCAACATGGTCTTCCCAACGTCCTCTTTCAAGAAGCATATTACAGCAATGAGGATGATGTACCCGAGCAAGCAAGAGCATACGCAGGCCGTGAATTCAAACTCGAAAGCAACACTGTCCCATATCTGCCTGACTTCGACCCGACTGGTACATCCCCCGCATGTTTCGGTCGACGAGCGCCAGTGCTGGTGGATGTTCCTGCGGAGCAAGTGCGGGACAATCAAAGACGTAAACGTTGCACAATCAAGGAATGGGTCATCGCGGATACGCCGCCGCGAAAGGTGGACGTGCTTTCCTGGCTGCAGGAAGAGCAGAAAGCTGCAACTGAAGAATCGATTTCTACGACCAAACCATCATCCTCCAAGAAGGCACTTTCACAGATTGATGGGCCGACGCAGAAAAGCCGGTATGGATTCAAATATTCCCAAAAGCAGCCCAGCACGAGCGTCCAGCACGAAACACAATACATGAGTATCATGGCTCTCGAAGTACATGTCAACACTCGTGGTTCGCTTGCTCCGAATCCTGATGAAGATGCCGTCGCTTGCGTCTTTTGGTGTGTGCAGACTGACGATGAGGACATCGAGAGCAAGGGCAGCAAGGAAGGGATTCACAAAGGGATTCTGACAGTCGCTGACGAGCCACACAAGGCTAAGAAGCTAGGCCGCAACGTGTCTTTTGATGTTGAAGAGGAGGCCACCGAACTCGACCTTCTCACGAGGCTCGTCGACATTGTCCGGCTTTACGACCCTGATATTTTGACAGGATATGAAGTGCACAACAGTTCCTGGGGATATCTCATTGAACGGGCACGTGTCAAATACGACCTGAACTACTGCGATGAGCTCTCTCGAATGAAGTCTCAGTCTCATGGCCGATTCGGAAGAGAGGACGACAGATGGGGTTTCAACCATACTTCGACTATTCGGGTTACCGGGCGCCATACCATCAACATCTGGAGGGCAATGCGCGGTGAATTGAACCTGCTTCAATACACCATGGAAAATGTCGTCTATCATTTGTTGCATCAAAGAATACCTCACTACAGCTTTGCTGATTTGACAAAGTGGTACAAGAGCAAGAACCCGCGCGATTTGGCAAAGGTCATTGACTACTTCTCCAATCGAGTGGAGATTGGCATTCAGATTCTGGAAGCGAATGAGCTGGTCCCGCGAACAAGCGAACAAGCACGTTTACTGGGTGTGGACTGGTTCTCTGTCATTTCTCGCGGCTCCCAGTTCAAGGTCGAATCTTTGATGTTTCGTATCGCGAAACCGGAGAATTTCATACTGGTATCACCCAGCAGAAGACAGGTCGGAGGACAGAACGCCCTGGAATGTCTGCCACTGGTGATGGAGCCTCAAAGCAATTTCTACACAAGTCCCATGCTAGTCCTGGATTTTCAGTCTCTTTATCCCAGCGTCATGATCGCTTACAACTACTGTTATTCGACTTTCCTTGGTCGGGTCGTCAGCTGGCGAGGCACGAACAAGATGGGCTTCACGGATTATCGTCGAGAGCCCAGGTTGCTGGAGCTCTTGAAAGACTACATCAACATCGCCCCCAATGGCATCATGTATGCGAAGCCCGAGATTCGGAAATCGTTGCTGGCCAAAATGCTCAGCGAAATCCTCGAGACCCGAGTGATGGTCAAGAGCGGCATGAAAGTCGACAAAGACGACAAGACACTGCAACGTCTATTGAACAACAGACAACTTGCACTCAAGCTCATCGCGAATGTCACCTACGGCTATACCTCCGCGTCTTTCTCGGGGCGGATGCCTTGCTCCGAGATTGCAGACAGTATTGTCCAGACCGGTCGTGAAACTCTGGAGAAAGCAATCGCTCTGATACATTCGGTGGAACGATGGGGTGCTGAGGTTGTCTACGGCGACACCGACAGCCTCTTCGTCTACTTGAAAGGTCGGACGAGGGAGCAGGCCTTTGACATTGGAGAAGAGATTGCAGACACCATCACCAAGATGAACCCACGCCCAGTCAAGCTCAAGTTTGAGAAAGTCTACCACCCTTGTGTCCTACTGGCAAAGAAACGATATGTCGGCTTCAAGTACGAAAGTCGGAACCAGACTGTCCCCGAATTCGACGCCAAAGGCATTGAGACGGTACGTCGCGACGGCACTCCCGCAGAACAGAAGATCGAGGAGACTGCGTTGAAGGTTCTTTTCCGCACATCGGACCTTAGTCAAGTCAAGAGCTTCTTCCAAGCACAATGCGCCAAGATCATGCGTGGCAAAGTGTCGATCCAAGATTTCTGCTTTGCAAGGGAAGTCAAGCTCGGCACCTACAGTGACAAAGGTCCACCACCTCCAGGGGCACTCATCAGTGCCCGGAAGATGTTGGAAGACCCGAGGCTCGAACCTCAATACGGAGAGCGAGTGCCGTACGTGGTGATCACCGGTGGTCCTGGCGCCAGACTCATTGATCGGTGTGTAGCACCGGAGGTGTTGCTCAACGATGCACATTCAGAGCTGGATGCCGAATACTATATCTCGAAGAACATCATCCCGCCTCTCGAGCGGATCTTCAACTTGGTGGGAGCGAACGTGCGACAATGGTACGACGAGATGCCCAAATATCAGCGCATCAGGAGGGTCGAAGCAGGGCTTATCACCGATGGCAAAGACATGGGGTTGGCGAAGAAGACCACTCTGGAGTCGTACATGAAGTCTTCAACGTGCTTGGTCTGTCGTCAAGCCTTGGACACCGAGTCCGCATTGTGCAGCAGTTGCTTGCAGCAATCTTCTCGCAGCTTGCTCGAACTCCGGTCCAGACTTGTGAAAGCAGAACGGAATGTCACCCAGTTGGCGAAGATATGCCGGTCTTGTGCGGGATGGGATTGGAATGAGGAGGTTCGATGTGACAGCAAGGATTGTCCCGTTTTTTATTCTCGAACAAGGCACAAGGCTGCTTTGGTCAATGAGAAGGCTACACTGCTACCGGTCATTGGGACTTTAGAAAAGGCAGCGAACGATGGCTTGGACTGGTGATACTTTTTGTATATTGCTTGGATCGTGTACGGCAGCGTTGGATAATGAATGGGTCGAAGCATTTTCATGGAAGAGATGATACCCCTGGCTGGCATGATGCAGGATATGACAGAATGAGCATGGAATACAGTACGAAGCGTTTGAGCTGTTTCGAGGCTGATAAGTTATGTCGCTTCTTCTTCATGGTCCCTTCGTCCCTTCTTCTTCTTCATGGAATGTCTCCTCTGACTACAACTAGTGGCCGCGATTGCCATTCAACTTATGAGTCACTGGCACCTCGGTGCTGGTAGAGGAATTGAATTTAGATATCATTGGTTGTAATGGGCCTCTGCCAGCACTATGGAAGCCAATCAAACCTCCCGACCAGACCTTAGACATCGTTGAACCATAAGCTGCTTCATCTCGCACAACATGGGGCGAAAATTCTGACTGGTTGAGTATATGAAGGCAGCCACGTCCATCGGAGTCGACAGGGACATTCACATCCTAGCAACTACAATCGCAATCGCAACCACAATAATAAGAGACAGTACCATTTCCCAAAAACGCCACCAACTGTACAACAGCTGCACTTCAAAATGGAATCCATCATTCAGCAAGACTACAACTCCTCCAAGTTCCGCCGCATAGGCCAGGGCTTCTGTGGATCCGTATGGGCAGCCGAAGGAGGCACGACGGCGATGAAAAGAGAGGATGGCGGTCCGGGGCGGTCTTTGCTCAACGACTACAACATGCACAAACTCGTGCTCGAGACAGCTTCACAGGACAAGGTCAGCGTGTGCGTGCCACGATGGCCGAATTTCGTTAAGAACGACGACAGTTGGTGGTGCGACATGAATCTCGCCAGATTTCCAACCGGCTACACTACCTGCAACGTGCTCTGCGCCGAACGCATACCACCACTGCCGCAGGAGGTAAGGAATCGTCTCATTGACCGGTACTGTCCACCCGCGTCGGTTGCGACCATCAAGGCCAACGACGCCGACCGAGACTGCTTGGTACGCCCCTACCTGGGTCGGCGAAAGATCCAGAACGAGGCCCGGAGAGGGCGAAACTTCTTCTCCCTGCGCAACTATCCTTTGCATCTCAACCAAGCAGAGGACCTGGAGCTTCCGATTTTAAAGTACGCACATGCCATGGCTGAGATACTCGCCATGATGCACTGGACTGCAAAGATCGACGCGAACGACATCGAGTTTGTGCTGGGAGGCTTGCAAACACAAACAAAGACCGGCCGCAACGAATACACACACGACATCTTGGGAACTCACTCTCTATGGGTCCTGGATTTTGACTGCTGCAAGCCGCTGGCCATGGACGACGCCGGCATCGAGCAAGCCGCTTATGCGTTCTTGAGGAACGACCCGTACTTCCCTCGCCCTGCAAACAGCGCACAATCCCCAGACAGCAGCCTGTGGGTTGAATTCCGCACCCGATATCTCGAGTACAGTCAGAATCTTGTCACTGATCACGGCGTAGCCTGTCTCAGCTTACCCGAGAAGTTTATTGCACGGGTTGTGGAAATGTACGAACAAGGCAAAGAGCGAAAGACATCGGCACTCATATCGTAACAGCGCACTCGTACGTGTCCTTCCCTTGGGAGTCCCCTTCCTTGGGAGTCAATCTTTCGTTATCGAAAGATACGGCGTCGCCCTCGACTCTATCTTCGATATCCGAGGCATGTTGAAGGCGTACCCTCGATGGACGACCATGCCTGTTCCTGTAGAAAGAAGGTTGAAGAGATCTCTGTTCGAGTGCCTCTATATAGCCTAACACAAGCTTCTAGGTGGCTGGGATGCCTAAGTTTGACAGTTCCGCCCACAGCCGTGACCTCCTCCTTTACAATTGTGCCATCCAGATACAGATAGTTTACGATGATCGATTTCATGGGCAGTGGCTTCTACAGGCGAACAGGCGAACAGGCGTCGATGGGCTGGGGTCCCAAGATGGCATCATTTGCTGGTCCACTACCGATCCTAGCCCCGCGACTGGGGCCCCCTAGAAGATGTCTGCACTTGTACCACGGGAACTATTTTAGATCGGGTCTCATGTCAGTTGAGTAGCTAGCTTAGACTGGGACTTTAGCTCATCCACCCCCGGCTCGGCCACTAACTTAGAGTGCGGGGTGGATAGAGAAGGGTCCACGTCAGGAGCCGTCCACCTCGACGATCGAGAGTAGTCGTCTGGCTTGGGTTGGGGGCTAGGTGGGGTTTTCGTGGAAGAGACGGAACTGTTCCAGCCCTCATTCACACTTTCAATGAGACACATCAAATGCTTCGCTCCCCAATGTCGCCCAATGACTACGCGGAAGAAACAATAAGTCTCGCGAGGTCCTGAATGATCGAGCGCTCGTTAGTATTTCGTCGTAGCCCTGGCACCCTGGCCTGCTTGGACTGAGGGAGAATGTTTGTCGGACTTTGACGCTAAGCCCGGTCACATGTATCGCATGAAGATGATTGGACAGTGGGCGGGTTCGGCAGAGTTGCTTGGTTAGGGAGACAGGTCAATCATGATCATGACAGCTTCACCTACTCCGTTCACTCCGTTGTACATAGTAAGGCTTCAACCATTCTTCCCGCCAAAGCTTCTTGTTTCGGTCGATCATCTTAGACAGCATTCCACACCCCTACAATAGGCAAGTATAGCGAAGCACGTGAAACAAGGGCCAACATACCATTCCCTCAGGCCCCCTCAGCCCCAAACGCTTTCGCTTCTTTTGCGTTGGCATAGGCGTTAATATTTCCTCAGCACCTGGTTCATATCTTGATTCTTCTTCCATATATATAGATTCCACTCAAAATGCCTCCGAAGCGCACACCTGCCGCCTCGCAAAGACCCGCAAAGCGGGACACACGAACAGTCAAGCGACGACGTGCGGTTGACGAAGACGAATCAAACAACTCCCCAAAAGCTCTGAGGCGTGCACAACACACCGAGGCGCGAGCCGCACCAGACAAGAAGGCCTTCATCGAGGACTGGTTAGAAGAATCCTGCTGGTCTCGAAGAGCGTCGCCAGAGAACGAAGCCCAGCTTCTGGAAGTGTCGGCCAACATGCACCGCAAACCTGCCCCCGTCTCTTCGTCTCCGGGAAACACCTTCGAAAGCCCCGTATCAACCTCCAGAAAGTCCGAGAAATCTACCACAAGTGTATATGTCTCGGATTATCGGGTATCATTGAGCTATCGCAGCATCTTCGTCGAGCGCGAGAATCCTCCGCCAGAGTTGATGCGGAGGGCGCAAAGACTGATATCGCGCTCGTGAACCTCTCCTGAGATCGACGACGCCACGATTGAAGAGCTGAAGAACATATCTCGAAGAGTCCAAGACGACCCTGAGGAAAAGATCATCAAGCAGATGGTCCCGGAAATCATCCCCTCTATGCAAAAGATCCCCGACCAGAGACTAGAAATGAATTCCGGCCACCGGTGGTTCAACTCCGTCCCCATCGCGCTTCAGCCCTCCATTCTTATCAACCCACTACCTTTACCAATGCCTAAACCTGACCTGGCTTTTGGATATTCTGAGGCGGCTTTTACCGAAGACCAGTTAGGGACAATTGATCTACTTGTCGACGATCAGTTCGGCCGGAGCTACGCCGTACCAGACAAGAGGATTCAATTTCCGTTTCTACAGATCGCAACAAACCAGGCAGCGGGTGCTGGAGCCATCGCATTAAAGGGAACCATGGAACTTATGGAGCGCAGCTTCGGACTGGAACATTTCGATTATGAAAAGCCCCAATATTTCTCCGTCAGTATGGACCATGAGCTAGCTCGGATCAATGTACACTGGGTGAAAGCTGCCGCTGAAGGCGGACAACCCAGTTTTCATGTCGAACACCTATCAAAATATCTCTTGGACGACGCAAGTGGTATACGAGCAGTTTCGCGAGCCATCAAGAATATCCTCGACGATGGTGCAGATGCACGGTTGTCAGCACTTTGCAGCGCATTGGATAGGTACCGGGCTACGGTCATCCGTGACAGGGCAGCGGGAAATGCTCAGAGGAATCAGGGACATGATGGCTCTCCCAGAGCGGACAAAGGGGACGGTGCCGCCACTTGATCTTTTGGTGGCTGGCGGCGCGTCATAGGAGAAGGAAGACGGAAATCACCGGGACCCGCAAATGCCGCCCAAGGAGACATGCCGGCTCAGAGGCGACCGCGGCGCACTCAGACGACAGCGCAAAGAGGTAGAGTATGATCAAGGTGGACGCTGAGGAGAGCAAGGTGCCCTGAAATATCTGTAGTCAAGATGGATGCTGCTGCGATTGACGTGAGTTTGTAGACATGTGCACAGCTCTCTGTACGACTGTCGCGTCCTGATCCTGACTGATTTTTTGCTCGTGTTCTTTCGCCCGTGGCCCAACTTTTTCTGTGGGTTTGTCCTGTGATAGGTGACTGAGGTAGCGAGTAACAGTAAGGGAACTCATCTTGCCTCGATATCACGTAGATGCGATACCAAGTAAATGCGACCGGTCTTGATTGGTGGCTTGCGCCCATGTCAGCCTGGCGGCTCCCCGACGCATAGTGCAGCTCGCGCCGACGGCATCGATCGTCGGGTGGAACACCCCATGTGGAAAAATCGGAATGTCGAACTTGGGCTTGGCTTGGCTGAGACGAAGTCCCGATCGAAAAGAATGCAGGTGAAAGGATGGCCATACATGCTTTCTAAGTACGTGCTCTCTGCGGATATGCTTCCTATGGAGATGCTCTCTGTAGACCTGCTACCTGTGGACATGTTCTCAGTGGATTTGCTCTCGGTGGACATTCTCTCTGTGGACATGCTCTCTGTAGACCTGCTACCTGTGGACATGCTACCTGTGGACATGCTACCTGTGGACATGCTACCTGTGGACATGCTACCTGTGGACATGCTACCTGTGGACATGCTACCTGTGGACATGCTTTGGGTATATTGCGACGCTGAGCTGCGAGCCGTAGTGACGATGTCGATGACAAAGTACACATCACATCATATGGTCTGCCCGTTTGCAGCTTTCCACACCAAGAACAGTTGCGCCGCTACATCGTCCAAAAACTCAGTGCTGGCCCATCGCATGACTCCCGCCAATGCCATGAAGAATTCCCTGGTGTTTGACTGCATCGTCGTATGACAAACTCCCAGAGCATGCATGTTGTAGAAGCGTGCATCTTCCAGCGATGTGATGTAGTGCACCCAGAGCAGCATGAGAGGCCCTTCATGGGTGACAGAGAAGGCCAGAGGTTCCTTGTTCTCATAACTTCCTGGAGAGTAACGTTCAGTGAGCTCGGCAAGGTGACCCTGCATGGCGAGCATGGAGCTTCCAGATCCAGCAGCCTGGTTCTCTGCCTCGTACATGCTCTTGCCAGTTGCGTATGCCTTCCCTTCGACGACCAGAGATGGAAAGCGTACGTGGAGTGCAGGACGGGTGGGACTGGACATGAGCTCCCCTTGGTACTGCAGATCCTTCAACAACTCCTTAGCAGCGAGTTCGTTGACTCCCAACGACAACAACTTCTTCGTAACGACGTGGTGGAAAAACCCTATCGTAATGTCCGGGCGAGCGGTCTTGACATAGTTGTTGTCAGGCTTTGATGGGCGCGGTGGCAGTGGCATCATGGTTGCATCGGAAATCTTTGACGAAACGTAGGAAGCCCCTACACGCTGCCGCTTATGTGGTCGGTCATGGGAGTCGCCAGTATCATTGAGAGACTGGTTTGGAGGATTGGACATATAAAACATTCGTTGAGCCTTGGGTTTCAGAGCTGGGTCCCAGTCTAAGCTGACATTAGCAAAATGGCAAACGCACATACGTAGAGTGACAGTCTACTGTACCTGCTTTTCTTGGGAGGGCGAAAGCTTCGTCGTAGAGCATGCCGTTCATCAGATTCAGGGCCTGATATAGCAATTCAACGCAGTCATCTTCCCTAGCCGCATCTTCGAGAACGTTGGGAAACTGCTTGCATAAGTTGTCTGCGACGTAGAAGACAAGGCTTTCTTGGTCTTTATCGAGCTTTGGTTGGATAATGGCGTTGACTCTGTGCATCAGGTGTTCTGGGATACCTCGGTGCTGAACGACGATCCTTGCACGGTCAAGTGACATCAAGCGGTAGTTGGCAAGCGTGAGAGATGATCTTGGCAAGGACATGGAGGCTGTCTCCGGCTTCAATTCCGCAGTGCTCTCGCGGAGTGAGTGACTTCTTTTCGTTCCTGCCATGCCGTCTGATGTCTTCGATGCTGTCTCGATGTTGAGCTTTTCCAGATTCTGCCAAGTGAGGAGGTCCTTGGATGGAGGCAACTCTGCCACCGATTGTGACCTTTCCCGTCGTCGTCTGACCGGTTCCTCTTCGATGGATTCGTGTTTGTGTTTTGTTCGTGTAGGTTGCGGAGGCGCCGTCGGGCTCCCGGTAGCTGTCGAAGCCGGCTGGACAGACTGGGTCGGAAGGGGATCGGCGGCAGGAGTGTCGAGTGAGGGTGTCAATTGCGCTTGAACGCTTTTGCTGAATGCTCGGGTGATCCTTCTGGATGGAGTGGGATCGAGGAATGCAGTGTCAAGTGAGCACGCTGCTGGGATGAGGAAGTCTTTGCTGGAGGTAGCGACTTTTCTACTCTTGACGCCTGCGGATAGTTTCCCTTTATGCTGTCAGCATTGGTGGCTACGGAAGATGGGCTCTTTCTCGTGCGTTCACCTGTGTCTTCGTTGTGGGCAGATTGGCGAGGTGTGCCTGTAGTCAGTCAGTTATGTAGACTTCAAGGAGACGAATGTTGTTCCTACGGCTTGAGCGAGTAGGCCTGACCAGCTGCGGACCAGGTGTGTTGTGACCTCTTCGCAGTCTACGTGTATCCCGCTTTGCAGCACCAGCTGCGATATCGACTGGCGATGACATCGAGGACGAGCGCGCATTTTATTTGAAGACGTAGGAAACGAAGATAGCCAGAAGCAGGGTTCACAAAGGAACGCCGGCGTTATGCATTCTGGAACCAACCATTTGGATTTGGATTTGGATTTGGTCTGGTTCGCAATAAGTTGAAACTTGAAAGGAACTTGCTGGTGTAATATGTCTTTGACCACCACCAACCTTTGGAAGTCAGATGCCAGATGCCCAGATGCCAGTATCAAAGACGCTAATCCTTTACAGACATAGCTCGAACAGCTTCGTCATACTTTCCGGATTTGATACATCCTTGGTATGTCGTATGTCCAAATGACCAGATTTCAGGAGCCCCTTCACTCCCCTTGACTACCAGGTACACTTTCGCTCAACCATACACTTGCGACGCCCACCGCACAGACCCTACCATCGGGCAGATCACATACCTCGTACAAGGAAGCCAGACAAAGACAAATCAATATCCCCGGTCATCTTACGTATCCCAATGCGCAGTTCCAATTCTTCAACCAAATCCATCGGCGCCAAAGATTAATTGAGAAACTGGGTAGCTCATCGCGAGACATGGCGAGACAGCTAGAAGTTCATTTCTTTGTGTCGACTCTCTTACCCGACTCAGGAAAAGGTCTCGATTTCCGGGATGAACAGGAGCCCTACCTTGGCGTGTGTTCTTTGTTAATCTAATCATTCATTCCATACCGGATCCGGTACTCTCTTTGACATTCCAACATTCCACCGTCCTTTGTAAGTGACACATGTTTCTATGCATCAATTCCACTCCTTCTTGCAAGTGGGCCTGGAGCGCCCGACTTACTATCTGTGTGAAACCCAACCACTGTGTCACAAACTTGAACACATGAAAGTGTCAAGGCAGTCAATTGAACATGGACGACCAAGGCAACTCTCAGCTACATAGTAGCGAACAAGACTCATCACCTCCAGCCGAGCCTGCACAACTTACCCAAAGGAATCTAGAGAGATTCAACTTGCCAGTACGAGCCTCAAAGTCTTCAAATTCCCAATCACCTCCAGCTTCGGACGACGCAACCTCAAAAATGCAAAATTCAACAGGTTTGAATGCCATTTACAGCGATCTTGAATCGGCTGGCATCCACATCGTCCCCGTCCCAACCCCTCTCCAGATTCAGTCTCAAATGGATGTCATTTTTCAGCGCCCGCTATCTGTGGAGAGAAAAGAACAAATCGTCAAAATAGCAGCAAATGCATATGAAAGATACACATACATTGGAAGAACTGCAAGAGAAGACGACTGGTTCGAGATAATTGTTCGAGCACTCGAGGAGATGAATTCGGACAAAATCTTCGCGTTCGTGAGAAAAGGTGGTACGATATCTCCCTCATTACTTATACCCTTCTCAATACTAAAGGTTTATAACTAACGCCGACTCAGAATTCAGCTCAAGACTTCGGCCCATCTTTGCTCAGGAGAATCAACCCAACAAGAGCGCTGTCATAGATAACCTCCCACCAAAGCCGGTCGAGTCACAACCTCCTGTCCGACGATCAGCTAGGCTGCATTGCACATCTCTTCCACCTCAACCGACCCAAGGCCCCCTATCTACTCTTCCATCGCAGCCGACTGAGGTTCCAGTGGCAGACACCCGAGTTCCAGCTCCTCATCCGGACGTAACAGTGGGTGTTCACATCTTTGCAATAGTGAAGGCGCTAGTTCAGCGTGGTCTCAACGAGAGCGACGTCAAGCGATTCCTCGGAGAGTTACAAGATCGGGAAGCACTCTGCTTCGACCCTTTCAAAGCAGGATGTATGAACCTTCGATATCCGTTTTTGGTGATTGATGGAAAAGCATTCTTAACAAAGGGTGAGCTCAGTGTGGCGTACTCCCAAGCTGCCCGAGCCGGCTGCTATATGTTGAACCACCAGCGAGAACTCACCGAGGCGTTTCAGGATAGCGTTTTGATTCCTGGCAATGGGGAGACGCCGCTCGCCTTTTCGATTCCGTTCAAAGGATACAACTATGAGCTATGGGTTCACCATCACCACCCTTCGACAGCGACACCTGGTACTCACGAGTACTACATGAATCATGTCCAAGGTTATTCTGTGACGAGCTTGACGGAGTTTCTAATGCAGTTGGATCGCTTGATGGGTTGGTACAAGGACATCGTTCTTTCAAAGGTGACGGACCTCTTGTTTCAGGCTATGATAAGGGGGTGAGGGAGAGGCAGATAGACCTTCGTCGGTTGACGGGTTCAGAATTATTGTTCCTATTGACCTCATATGCTAGAATATGGCAAATCAGCCTTGTCATTGGTTCCCGATTTCGCTCACGTCTGCATCCTGACACAAGACTCTACCAGAGTACCTCCTCACACACCCGCGTGTTAGTCTCACACCGGGCTTCTCAACCTACGAACTTGACCTCTGTACCGCATGAATGGTGGTGTCCATGTCTTTATTAATCCCAATAGCTTCGAAGTCGTACTAGGGGGATTCGAAGCTTCAAGCTAGCCATACAGGCCGGCATGCGCCACTTCCTCTGGTCTCCGCTCGACAGTGCGAACCGAGATTCCGGCTATGACAGCAGTGACCGCACCACCATCTGCTGCCGTGCTCCCATCATCGGTTCTTCCCAACGGAACCCCTAACGTAGATGTAGGATACCTCTTCAGCTGTATGCCAACAATATGGAACAGCCGCAGATTCAAAGCTCCTTCGCAAGCCAACTGCTGCGAACCTTCGCAGAATGATGCCTCCATCAAACCATCATTCCTCAACGCCACTACTCTCCTTGTCCTTCATTGCAGCACATCGTCGCACCTGAAGAGAGGTCTTTCGCAGGGGACATTAAATGCCAAATTACACTGTATGCCAATATGACCGTAGGCTCGAAGACCCAGAAATATGCCTCATTGGTCCACAGCTCCGAACGCGGCGACGTAAAGATCTGAACCGTGCGGAATATGTTGCGGATCAGGATCAGGCCGATCAGGACGCCGAAGGTCAACATGATTTTCGTGATGTTCACTGCCGAGGAATGAGAAAGTTCTGCTTGATGCTGGAGTCCGAGGCGTAGCTTCAGGCGGGGTTGGTAGAAGGCAAGTAGACACACGAATACCACGTTGAGGAACAGCTGAAGTATCAGGCTGGCTTTGATAAGCGCAAGGCCCGAACTCATGGTACTCTGGCTCTGGTGGGCGCTGAAATACGATGCACAGCCCTGAGCCGTGCATGTGATGATTGCCGAGGTGAAGCAAGTGGTTGCCCAGAAGAAGTAGGCAGGGTGAATTCTCAGGGCGAGGGAGACGAGGTGGACGAACGCGACGTAGAGGGGGAGTGTGAAGAGGAATCTTTACGAGAGAATTATTAGCCGAGGACAGTGCGTGGATGGGGGCAGTGGCTGGAGTCCAGTGTGTGCTCACGTTGCGGTATAGAAAAGCCCTTGAACTGCGCTGGCCATGTCATTGCCGTTGTGGTGGAAAGCTGCGATTTCGCGGAGGATGAAGCCGGCGGCCATGAGGATGCATGCGATGGGAAGATACCAGGTGGATGTCCAGGTGTGATGCTTTCTGGAGGAAGTGGTGTCAGTGCTGGGCCATGGGAGTTCAGGGACCACCTTGCCTGCTTTGCCAGAGGTGTAAAACACCAGAGATGATGAAGAGGATCGCGAATACGGACGATGGGCCTTTAGTTGGGTCGGCCAGGAAGGCATCAATGATGGCTTTGACATGGTTCAGCATGATATCCCACTTGTCTGAAAAGCAGGAAGTGCTCACATAGTTCGTACATTGTGCGTGGAGGTGTCGCAAGCCTGAGGAGTAGTGTCTGGTTGCTTGAATGTGGTCTCTCTGCAGCGAATTATTTTCGAGGCAGATTTGAATCAGGCTCCCGAGAACGAGGACAAAAGAAGTCGAAAGTGTGGAGGGCTGTCCTTGAACGTCATATATGGTCATTTGGCCATTGGCAAGCTCATTCAGATGAGGCGTACTCGCACGCCTCGTAAAAGCAAGCAAGGCAGACGGCGAGGCAGACAGCGAGGTCGCAGCAGTGCCGGTATTCGGGTCGCTGGGTATGAAACGTTAGGCTGCATCAGGAGCAAGTATGGCTGCGGCATTTCCACCGATTCGTTGCCTGAACATCTCCTCACTGCGGCAGGTCAAGTGCATACCGATGGTAGAGACCTCGTGCCAGATTATGTGGCATGTCTGAATACGAGTACGACGACTACGCCTGGCTTGGGTGTTGGGTCCATTCTCGGGGGAAAGATCGGCCGTATCTTCTTTAGCGAGGGTGGGAGGCTGGCACCCAGCGAGCCTGGTAGGACAATGTTATGAGTAATCAGATTAGTCAGTGGATGCGGGGAAGTCTTGGAGGTTGCCGGGTGTCCTAGGGCCAACACAACTCAAAAAAAATCAAAAATCAAAAATCAAAAAATCAAAAATATGGGCGCAATCCAGGGTTCGAACCTGGGGCCTCTCGCATATTACTTAGGGTTATCCCTAAGCGAGAATCATACCACTAGACCAATTGCGCCTGAAATCACATCTTTGAGAAGATGTGTTCTTGAACTCAAGGTGTCTTCTTGAGTCAATTGAACACAATTTTGGGGGTAATAATATATATGGTGTAATTTTTAGAGCCATTCTGATTGACACCTTGGCGTCCGACATTCTTACGTCATCAAGCTACCCAGTACTACCTTCGTCCTTCGACACACCGAGCAGGGACAGAGTTATTCAAAGTGGCAACTCATCTTCTGCACAAAATG
Organism: Exophiala xenobiotica; assembly: GCF_000835505.1. Lineage (NCBI taxonomy): Eukaryota > Fungi > Ascomycota > Eurotiomycetes > Chaetothyriales > Herpotrichiellaceae > Exophiala > Exophiala xenobiotica. Next base: position 2,779,796 of record NW_013562493.1, on the reverse strand, counting down.
CTCAACGTCCAAGTTCAAAGGCATCTTCGACCTGTACCAGAGCCGTCACAGTACCTTTGACTATTTCATTCTGCTGACCGTCTGGTGATGCTGACGCTAGGTGATCCGACTTGATTCTCAAATTCCGCCATTGGGCTTCGTCTCGAATTGCAGGTCGGTATCCGCTAGCACTGGCCAACTCTTCGCACGTCAACCTTGGAATAACAACTTGCAGTATGTAACGCGGGGGATACGGGATTGGACTTATATCTCCCCTGCGAAATTCGTTGGCCATTGATCGGTTCACTCACGAGTGTCAAAGGCATTCTTACAATAGCTGTTGAAAATCCGGAACAACTTGTCTAGCGGAAGGTTAGGTACGGTCGTTGTTGATCAGCACCAGCAACCTAACCGGTGTGGCCATTTACCTTCCCTGGTCCACAGTAGCCCTTGACCGGATCAGATCTCAAGTATCCCCTGCAGCCCAGTTGACTGGATCAGATTTCAAGTATCACAAAAAGTCCACGAGGACAACGATGAACAGGAACCACCGTGCCGTTTGGTACAACAGAAGTGCCTACCAATCAACCAGCGGCGCGATTATCGGGAAGGGTCCAGGCATGCATTTGGCCGCGGCCAATATTTACCCACCTCAGCTCTGCCCATGTTTCAATTGTGCTCAAGAAGTCTCATTGTTGCAGCTTCGAGGGCGGCTGCGAGGAACCTTCTTGTCAAAAGGTCACAGGTCGTTACGCTGCTCCCCAGCCGTCTACCCACTTCTATACAGTGCATCGCACATATCCAAAACCACTGACGGCCATGGAACTCCAGCGCGGCGCGAAGAAGTCCCATCCCGAGTTGTTGGCTTTCCAGACAATTCTTTGTGCTATGCTCTGTCCTTTTTGTGCCTGAACTGTCTTTTGTAGCTGGTATGTATCTCTCGAACGGCCGACATAAGGTTGAGGTCTGAGCTCAACCGCTACTGGGGTCCCAGTCAGACCGTTGAGTTAAGAGCTCTCTAGTTGGGTATTTGGACCGCGACGTCAACCGACAGTATCGGGATCACATTGTCGAACACCCTTATACGCTGAACAAACAGTGTAAACGCGGTGCGGGCGTCGATGATTCCCACTCAGCGCTCTCTGCGGCGGCCAAAGCGTGCGGCAAGTAGAGCAACTCTGGGACCGGTTTCCAGGTTTTGATCGCATGTAGGGTCTCCGCTTCTGTCGAGGACAGTCGCCGGGGAGGGTCTAAATCTCCTCGCGATTTCCTATGAGCCTCATGGGCGCAGACGATACTGCGTTGTGAGGTTAGCAAAGGTGAGTCTGCATATCATGACGGTCTTACCAACTCAGCGAAAAAGGGCTTTGAAGCGTGCGAATTCGAGCCTCTCCACAATGGCCGTGATAGTGACTGGATATATGCCGCTGGCTATGGTGCTCTTCATTGACGTGGCTCGAGTGGAATCCAGGTTGGCTCAGAACCATGTGGGGTTTCGATGTATGACTTCTGTCGAATAGTACGGAAATGTTGGACAGAGGTTTCGATACGGCGATAGAGGCTTTATTTTCGTCATCTGCAGAAGCAGGCCGTGCAAAAAACTCGGTTAGGCCGCGATATAGTAGCTGGATATCGGTGCAGCTGTCCTCAAGAAGTATCTTAATATTTTCGCGACATCCAACGAATAAAGCCTGGGCTTCCTCTGCTGCCATGAATTCTGGGGTGATTGGGTCTCTACCAGCCTAAAAGAGGAACCGGTTATAATGTGGACCTCGAAAGTCTCTTGTGTGGATACCTAGTAGGTGTTAGGCCATCCCAGACCCACGTCTTATCCCTTAGCCGATGAGCCTTTCGACCCGCTACTTAGGTCGGGGCATCATTAGCGTATCGATGCAGGCCATGCCGCCGAAGCTTGCGACCATCCCTTATGGCTACTACTGATTAATGATCGATTATTCCTCGACCAGTATGCTCTAAGGGACACGGATCATCCATGGAAAAGAGGTCCGACGCTCTTACGAAGATGACTGTAAGCTCATCCAAGAATGCCCATTAATTCTTGATCTCATTCAATTATCTGCTAAGAAGCCCATTGTCCCGTTCCAAGACAACTCCTTCTGCCCTGGAGAACATCTGACCATATGGAGTGGATGTGCCTCAGCTTCGACGACGAACACAAGTCGTCCAAAGCAGAGCAAGTATCGCCGACGACCCGAGAGTAACAGTCCACATGGACGTATAGGAAATGAATGGAAATTGGCTCTGTCGTAAGCGTGTCAGTAGACGAAGGAGGATATAGCAGGATGCAAGTTCCATACCAACCGAGTTTGGTCAATGTCGTCGCTGTTTAGAGTATGCTCCTCCTCGAGCATCTGGGCCAGTTCGTACGTCGTTCGAAATCTTCCTTTGGTCCAGCAGGCCTCGATAATCGATCCCAGCCAGATACCCCTAGTGCTAGGAAGTTTGTCTCGTGGGGGCCAGCCCCCAGCATCCTCGGTGATCTGATCGTAATCAGCAATATCTCGCCCCGTCACCACCTCGTATATGATGGCGCCCAGCTGGCAGATGTCTGTTTCGAAGGAAGACTCATGACTTTCGGCCGCCCAGATATCCGTCTCTATCGGCAACAGAATCGACGTGCCAAAATCACAGAAGAGGATTGAGCCATTCGGGTGGATGAGCATGTTCCTTGATGCCAGATCAATCACTAGCACTCGGCGATCATGAATTCGGCACAGCGTATGAACCATCTGCTTCACCCACGCGAGCTGTTGAGCTCGCATTGGCGGGCTGTTGCTCTGTAGATACCGACTCAGCGTTCCGTCATTCATAAAAGGCAGTTGAATGACCAGGCCGGACAGGTCCAGATAAGGAATGACTCCTTCGCAGTGTTGGAGTCGCCGATAAATTTCCTTTTCGTGTTCAATACATTCAACCGAATACGGATCCGACGGGTCGACCGGGCGCTTGAAGATGATGCCATAGACCACAATACCGGAATTTGAGCAAATAGCATTGGATGGCAGATATATGTCGTCTTCAGACATGGTGGCTACAGTTTTTGAATACATTGCAAACGATTGGACGACACGAGAAGGACTGAATTGAACAGAGGTGCAGACCCCTTAAAAGCTTGGCGTCCTAATTTAGTAAAATATGCATTTGAAATCTCGAGGAATGCCACTCGGTACCTGTATGCCTGTTATTATCGCCATGAGGATGGGATGTGGCTAGATGAGGGGAATGGTAGGAGCTTAGAGGAAATCCGCAATCTGAACAAGCACCCTTGGATGGGGAATCTTCATTTCGAAGGGGTTAATGAAGGATATCAGCTGTTGCCAAATGGCTACACGAGGTCGTCAAAGAGCAAGATCTGCTGTCCAATCGATGCAAGTTCAGAACGTGACACTGGACATGTCTGCTTGGATTGCGGACTATTTGAGTATACTGGGAAGCGCGTCTCTTATCGGTAGTCATATTCAGGAAGGTGCGCCGAGTGCTATATCACGTGGAACTCTGGCTGTGCCCGACGTCCAGGTAACAGCATGAGGCACGGGTCTATCGGACCTGGATGGGCGAGTTCGCTTCAATCGGTCTGGATGGGATAAAGCCACTCACTCACCAGGGGATATTGCGAGTCACTGGAGTCTTCAATCTTACTTCCAACCCAAGCTGCGAGTTTTCCAACCTAGGCTGCCCTCGCCGGCGGACTACCATTCCTCCCAAAGCCTTCCTTCGTCTCGGGCCATAGTTGTCTTCGCTCCTCGAGACTTCACGAGGCGACTCCTAATTTCCTGCATCTTCGCTCAGAATGGGACAGCACCGATTTTCGATTCCTGCCGAGTGGCCCTCAGCCCATTCCCAGTCCCAAGCCAAGTGCAGTTCTGACGAGTAACATGGCTGCACCTTTCTCCCACTCTGCCACGGGACAAACGATGTACAAGTTCTTGGGTATATCAATGGCGGAAATGCTTTCAAGAGATGGTCTACATGTTGGTGAGTCAATGGGCTGGCGAGTGGCGCATGTCGATCGTTAAGTACGGGAGCTGTGCACTCAAGTCAACGGTCCCTCCCCCTATGGACAGCTGGAAGCACAGCCAACTGCCCTGCCATGAGGACGGGACAATTTGACTCTGGAGAAGCTGGAGAAAGAGGACACTCGGATGCCTCTGCAGAGAGCGGTACTATTGAGCTGGGTGCGTGTCAACGGTCGGGAGACCGCGAGCGTGTTCCACAGATGCCATGTTCGACCGAGACACCCGGCAGTGTTATTTGAGGTACCCAACGATTAATCAAATCTTTTTATCTTTTTATTTTGTTACTCGATAACTGCCAGCGATATCCACTACGTGACTGGTCCTTCATCGGTACGGCAGATCTAGACCTTTCAAAGCCTCACTAGCCTAAGTTAGCGGTAGTCCGTGCTTGCCCCTCCACCCCTCTTTACCCCGCTAGGCCAAGACTCGACAAACTCCACGTGTTACTTAAAGATTAAATAGCTCTCCAGCGGCACGGCACGTTCCAAAACTCTCAACTCCCCAGCTTAGTGCAAAAGTCCTCACCACCGAAGCCATGGACATCGATTACACCGATCCAGGATTGCAAGCATTCATCATACAACGATGTGAAGAGGAACGAGAGGGCAACGTCAACGTCATCAGTCCTCACACTTCGACAAATTGTGTGGTGAGGCTGGCGGACAAGGTTGCTGTCAAATTTGGAACTGGTGTCACAGAAGCTGAAGCTGACGCACTGACATTCGCATCCCGAAATCTCGATCGGGCAATCATCAAAGTGCCATCGGTCTTCCAATACTTCACACGTCCGGACTCGATATGGACGACAGGGTATCTAGTGATGGAGCTGGTTGAAGGTGCCTCACTCGAACGGCTACCTCCGGCCGAAGGTGTCCAGCATGTTGCCCCGATCATGCGCGCTGTACAGCATATTCACGGTTTCTGCGGTGCTCGTCCTGGCCCTCTTGACGGCAGCCGTACGCGAGGCTTGGTGTTCGGCGAGTCTGGCATCGGCCCGCCTCTCAACTCACGCGAGCATCTCCAGAAATTTTTTGACTTCATGATGGAAAAGGCCAAGGCGGATATCACTGTTGATGCGACGAACATGCCTTTATCTCTATGCCATCTCGACATCCATCCCCACAATTTCATCGTCGCCCCAGATCAGTCGATCTACCTGTTGGACTGGAGGTGTGCGGGCTTCTACCCTGCTGCCTTCGAAACTTGGTCCATTCTGTCGGAGAACCTTGTCCGGAAGAACACGTTCATGTATGCTCTGGGGCAACACCTCGCCAGTTGCACTTCACCCGCCGAAATGGCGCTGGCTGAAACGCTCGTGCGAGCGAACCTAGAACACAGAAACCGAGCGAGGAAAATGTGAGTCATTGAATTGGTTTCGGGGCGTATGTACTGATACGATTGTCAGCCCGGATCCGGGGAACATGAACTTTCCTCCTCTCGCGCAGAGAGAGTCGGGCCCCCCGACGAACCGGTTCCTCGTTGATCTCTTTGGAAACGACGTCAATCCTAGTGGTAGCTCGGATCCTACTAGTGTCCTGAGACGCATACTCTCAGCTGAACCATTGCCACCGGACATAGCCGCGGCGTCGAGAGCATCAGGTCGGCAAGAAGGACCATCAGACATCATCACACGCATGCTCATGGCTGAAGGGTTCGGACGGGGAAACGGCCCGCCGCCGGGGCCGCCGGAGATGAGAGGTCCGCTACCTCCGCCACCCCCAGGCATGGGCCCGAGAAATTAGGCCTTTTGTTTCCCCCATCGGCTGTCTGCATCCGTTGGGACGCCATGGAGGTCATCAAGGGCAGCCCATCTCCTCTGTCATCAAAAGGAACATTGACGCGGCAAGTCGTCCAGGGTCAGGGAAGGGAACACCTTTGGTTTTTGCTCGGAGCTGGTTCTGTGTTTCGCCATGTCTCTCTCTCGGGTCAGAATTCCCAATTTCGGCGCTCTTCTCGATGGCACCAGATAGCACGTCGGTCTCTCTGTGACCTACAAGCGTGCTATTGGTGCGGATCACGATCGGTAAACTTGAGCTGGAAGGGTTTGCTGTCCAGTCTGACAATGCTGCACTTAATATTCTCTAGTTTCAAGCAACGGAATGTCGCAAAATAGTCTTCTTCATTGACGCTTTGTTTCCTGACCGGCCTTCCCCAAGTAATGATCAGTTCATTTTTAAACATATGCTTTAATATGGGAAATAGCTGAAGGACTGGGCGACTAAGCCATAGCCCGACGTAGAGGCATATGCGTAGCAATCGTGAGTAGGAAAAGGCAAACAAGAGCATGACAAAGTATCAGTTCCATACAACTTGGCCAATTGACGCATGATGGAAGACCGACGTACAGACTCTGGCAAGGTCAATCTTGACGAGGCCAATATGGGGATAAGAGGAAACGCCAAAGACCTCAATCAACTCTCATCTTCTGGACGAGCTGCATAAGACAGAAGATCCGCCAAGGCAATGAAAGCTCTCGCGCAAGCTGGGAAGAATCTCGAGGAGAAGGCAAAAAGGGAGGAAAAGGAAGAAAAGGACGGACAGAAGTAGTTCGCCTCTCACCGAGATGGGCTACGGGTAGCTGATGCAAACTCGTGCCTAAGCCTCAAGTCATACTCTTCTTTCTCCTTGACCTTTGCCCGAATGAAGCCGGTTGCGTTCCTACTCCAATAACTTTCCATGATTTCAAAGAAATTTGGATTTTCGATGTGGTCTTTGGCAAATATCGGCTGGATGTGATCGTAGAAGAGCGCGAAGAGTCCAGTGGGACTGTCGAGTGCGAGAGAATACCAAAAAGATCCCGTTTCCCATCCCCGGCTGAGTATGTTGGATAAGAGCATTCCCTCTGACCCTTGTCCGACAAATCTTCGTTCTTCGTCTTCCAAAGCCTCCATAAATTCTCGGTGCATTTTTTCATACTCGTGTGCATCAATCCTATCAACGGACTGGTTTGTAAGCCAGTATGGTGGGTGCAGCATCTCTACCGGACGTGAACATGCCCATTCTAAGTCGAGAACTTTCGTGATAGTCCACTGGTCGTCAACGTAAAGATTGCTCTGGTGGAGATCTGTGAGTGAGAATATGAATGGTCCTCGCCGGAGTTCGGTCTGGAAAAAATGGGGAAATATGGCTCTCATGGTTGTCAGGGCAGCCATCTGGTATAAACCATCCGTTAACGTGTTGATTGCATTTGGCTGATGTCGTAGTCGGCTATCATGAAAGGCAAGAATGCCATTGATGTAGGCATCAACGGTCGAATAAGTAAGTCTTCGTGGAATTCCCACGGGGATGTGCTCATTTTCCAAATCCTGCATCTCCAGAGATAAAGGCCTATTGACCAAGCGTAAAACACCATCATCACAGATCGTGAATGAGCCAATCTGTGGCAGAGGCACGCGTGCAAGGCTTAGAAAGATCCGCGACAGGCTCCGGAAAAAACTGCTTCGTAACTTCGGTTCCTGACACCTCTGGTTCCAAGTGCATGATAGCATTTTGCCATGAGATTTATCAACATACTCGAGCAACAGGTACCCGACGCCCAGATCAGTTATGCGCTTGCTTTGATTCGGCTGACAGATGTACCGAGACGGTACTGGATAACCAAGCCACGAAAGAATTTGGCGACGGACGTATTGCAGGCAACGGGAGAGGACCGGCAGACTATCGAGAGCTGTGAACTGTGAGCAGTTAATGAACGTCGTCTTGTCGAATCTGAGGTATACTCGACTTACACTTTGACCTGTTGAGACTCCGAACCCAAATAGATACGGAATTGGTATGTCTGGGCAATTTTCCTGTAGCCAGATATAGGCTCCCGCTTCGCACCGAAGTTTTTCGTCTGCATTACCTGGGCGGAACGCTTCGCCGACTCGGTAAGGTAAGGGAAATCGCATAATAAAATGCTGGTCAGGGCAGTTCTTGCCACTTTCGACAATAACTGGTATGCAGAGATTGAAACTTCCGTGTAACCAATCATCAGGCTCTGCAATGTGGCATTTCGCTTCTGTGCTCAATCCGAGATGGAATGCCGCTATCACTTCAATCAAGCTGCGTTTATGGTAGAGATAGTCAAAGAACTTGTTCCTTTTCTCCCAAAGACTTAATCTATGCAGCATGTTGGTCTCTTCATCTTTGGCGCAAGAGTAAGTGATCTCCCCACGCAAAAGCCGGCGCGGACGAGCCATAGGACTCGCAGCAGAAGACGCAGGACTCTTCAAAGACAATATTCTGGTGGGAGTAACCTAAGCAGATAAACATCTTGACAAATGTAGTAAGATCTTACGCGTTTGGATCAGGATCGTGCCGACCCGAATCGTCCCTTCGAGGAAATTGATAGGAAGTGTCCTTCTCATTCACGGCTTAGCCAAGGATAACTCATCTTCATGTCGAGAAGGATTCGCCACTAACTCTTCGGGCTTCAGCAGCCAACCTTAGAATGAAAAGGTCAAAGCCGGCGAGACACTTACATTCTTCGAAGTGGTGTCCAGCTCCTGACGCTAGTCTACAGTTGGAATCTAACAAACACTTCAAACTCGCCGAGGGAATCACTGTCATGCAGAGAACTGGAAACAGGGTCAATTGTTCCTCAGACCTTTTTACGTCACGATACTTGTGCGCAGAGGACAAGACGCCGCGATATCAGCTGTAGCGGAAGATGGCCGTTTGGAACTGTGGGCACTCCCGAGCTACAAAAGTCACAGCGTCCGGGACAATTCGTTGCGAAGGCTGCAAGTCACCTACCAGTTTGTTTGCGCCACACGAGGCGCTCAGAATTGCACAGCCCCTGCCGCAAAACAGCCGAAGTCAGCACTCAAGCACAGCCACTGTTTCGAACGGCTTAGTCAGGACTCAAGAACAGCCACTTTCGAGGACGGCTTAGTCAGGACTCATGATGAATCAGGATGTGCTCAGGTCATACTCCCAAGTCACACAGGACTTTGACCACTTTGCAGGGTACGCCGCCAACTCTGGTTTCTCGCCGGCGCAAGTTACTCTGAACGTGCAAGAGTCCACGATTTCGGGGTCACTTGTGGCATACAATAAGTCATCTATCAGGTGCCAGGACTAGTACTAGTAGTTGTGCATGTCCGCGGGCCTGGTTCAGTCAATGAACAATCCGCCAGTTGCACAAACATGAGCGCCATTGATCCATCTGGCTCTTTCCTCGGCCAAACAGCCCACGACATAAGCGATCTCTTCCGCCTCGGCCATTCGCTTCCCCACGGGAGTCTGGTCAATGACCGGCTGCAAAATCTTCATCGCTTCGACCCCGGCGTCGCCGAATCCTTCCGTCCTTGTCGGCCCAGGACTGACGGCATTCACGGTGCAACCATACACAGGCGGCAGCTCTTTGGCCCAGCAACGCGTGAATGAGTCCACCATACCCTTGGTGCCGGCGTAGATGGTCTGACCGGGTGGAGGTCCTCTGGATGAGACGCTGACAATGTTGATGATTCGACCACCCGATGGTTTCGGCAGATGAGGCAGCACCGACCGAGTCAAGAGGAAGGTGCCGCGGCCGTTCAGGTTGACAAGTCGATCCCAATGTTCAAGCGTCTGCTCGGCAAGCGGCAGGTTGACGGCAAGCGCGGCGTTGTTGACTAGAATATCGATCTTGCCGTACTTCTCCACGGCAGCGTCGATCAGTCTGCGCGGCCCGTCCGTTGTCGAGAGGTCAGCTTGCACGGCCATCCCCTTGCCATCTTGGGGTAGGCCGGTGACAACGGCTTCGGCTTGTGCCCGGAGCTCAGCATAGGGGTAGTTGATCACCACTGTCGCCCCTCGCGATGACAACTCACGAGCAATTGCGGCCCCGATTCCTGAGCTCGACCCAGAAATGATCGCCACTCGGCCTCTCATTGTGTGCTCTGGCGGCACCTGTGACATTGTTCCGGTGGGTCAGCGCGACCTTTCTAGGTTCAGGTACGGTGAAGCAAAATCTAGATGATGTCTTAAGTGTCACTGTCAGTTGGCCTGGACAAAAGTGGTGGCGAATGTTGCGAGTCTGATCTGGATATCAATGGACTTGCTGGGGTCAATTTGTGCCCTGCACGTTTTTTGATCAGGGCGGACCAAGTTTGAAAGACAGGGCTTAGCTTCTTTTGGTCAAGGATCCGGTATTCGGGACCACATTAGAGGACACGCAAAGTAAGCAGGATTATTCAACCGAGTTCAAGTGCACACAGTGAAGCCTGAGAAGAAGCCAAAGCAGGAGATGGGACCTGTCGAAGAATCAACGCGAGCTGCGTGTTACGGACAAGCCTGCGGAATTGACCAAAGTTGACACTACAGCGTCTCTCTGACGCGCTAGTAACCGAAGTACTACTGATATACATGCGGCTTCCATTTGTCGGCAAAGGCTCCCTTTTCCACTGTTCTTCTTCCGAAGATGGATGTCCAGACTCCAACGAGCTTCCGATTGCATTTCCAGCTCTCTCAACTACGTCCTCCACATGTCACTCGCCGACTTCACGATCAAGATGCCAATTCACCCTTTTCATGATTCGCCATTTGATGGTGGCATGTCTGACTTTCTTGCCGAATAGATAAAAGGGAATCCAGCAAAAAAGTATTGCTGCGCTAATGCCCGCCATGGCGCCAAAGGAATCCAAATAGCCCGACTCGGCGATCCAAGGATTGGTGTAGAACGACAGAAGGAAGCCGAACGCCGCCTTGAATGCAAGCTGTGTTGTGATAACTTCACCTGCCACGGGTCGATAGGCGTCAACTGTGTAAACCAATGAAACATTTGTTGCCTGAGTAATGGCAAAGTTGACTGCATCGCCAGTTAGTGGACACAATACTACCTCCTTACTTCCGCCATTCAGGCAACTTACGAAGACCAAGGCCAAGAGTGGGAACCATCCAGTGCAGCTGATTCTGGATGCCAACACCATATAGAAGGAGAGCGACTGGAGCAGCAATCATCCCGAGTGTCATGGAAGGAAGCCGCATTTCGGGTTCACGGATGCCGTTGTTGCGATAAGTAAGCATGTTCGCAGTCCAGTCGGAGAACCAGCCGCCGAAAAGGATGCCAACGAGTGAACCCACAAGGCCGGCTACAAAACACAGGCCTGATTGCCACGGAGCAAAGCCATAGGTTGTTTGGAAGGCAGAAGCAAAGTTGGACGTGATAGCGACCAAGAAGCCGATCGTCACAGACATGCAGAGCGTGGCCCACAAGACGGGGGGAAGGACCAGGAGAGCGATGGGTCGAAAGAAAATCGTGAAGAATGTTTCGTTGGTCAGGACACCACTGTAAAGCTTGAGACTCTGGACGTAGCTTCGCTTCTTGTGCTGTGGATTCGAGACTTGCCCTTGAGCTTCGATATTGACGATCTGACCACCGAAATCTTCGCGGAGCTCGGCAGTGGCCTTGCTCTCGGCATCCGAGTTTGACAATTCTTGTAAGGTAGGAGTTACGGCGGCCGGGCTTCGATTGTATGATGTCTCTGGCATGGTAAAGAATACCAGAAGCGTCAAGGCACCAATCATGGCGGTGGCGACGTAGTAGATATAACGCCAGCTGTGGTCGATGGTGATGAGACCGGAGATGATTATTCCGAAAGCGACTCCGCAGGAGAGAGCAGCAGTGTAGCAAGCCATGATGAGGCCCCTTTCGTGGAGGAAGAAGATATCCGCAATGGTCAGTGGCGCGACACACTCTCCTGACCCTGCAGCGAAACCCATGATGATGCGAGAAGCCAGTTCAGAGCCATATGACTTGGAGCAGCCACTCCAGATCGCGCACGCAGTGTAAAGGGTGAACGACGACAAATAGATAGGTCGCCGTCCGTACTTGACAATGAGGGGCATCCAGATCAAGTTTCCCAATCCTTGACAGAGCGCTGTCGTGGTAAAGAAGTATGCAACTCGGGCAATTGCATGAGCGAACGCCGGGTCGGTGGGAGGAGTGTGGAAGAAGTCAATGGTGATTTCGACGATGGCTACAGTAGGGCCTGCTGCCAGGAAGTTGCACATCAACATGGCTAAGCAGACGAGAACAGCCATGTAGTAGCGGTACCCCTTGGACCTTTAACTGTGTCAGCTTCCTTCTCAGCATCCTCACAGAGGCACTTCCGACATACCAGTTCAGGGGATCATCCGGGTGGTTGGACGGGGTGGGAATCAATATCACCTTTCTGGTGCCATGGCTATGGAGTCGAACACTGCCCAGCGTCTGGACACGTTGCAGGTCGGCTTCTTCTCTTTCCGCCGTTGTTTGCACCATGGCGAGCAGTCTGCAGCGTCGATAGGTCCCGAGGAATACTCAGAGCTTTTGCAGGATCGTTTGTCAAGCCAGTGCTCAACAAAGACAGTGCATTCTGGCGATTGATTGATCGGAAACCCGGGATGCTATAACACTTTCTGTGCTTGCGTCGCACTACTCAAGGTGGTTCTAAACGTGGTCCCGAAATGCAAGCCTTGAACGTGCATCCGAAATTTTTATGGCTATTCCTCCAAAGCTATCAGCCAGATCGAGGAGGTTGTTGGGCTGCTACGACTGGTCATTGCAGGATTTACAGCAGGTTTGGAGACCACTGGGAGGGACAATAACTTGACCAGGGACCGGCACCTCGCTCGAGGTGGGGGCGAATAAGAAGCACCAGAGAAGCGTCCAGCCGACCACTTTCACACCCCAAATATTGATGGCTTAAATCTCGGCAGTTCAGCCAGGCAAGCCTTCTCCAAAGCGATTGATTCTTTTCCAATCGAAGCCGGCCACCACCAATCATGGGTTCTATCCTGGTTTCTTCACTCCCCATCATCTGGCGTGCCGAGGCTTCTGAAGCCGACTACGAGCAGGCACGCGTTGAGAGGATTTTCAACCAACGCAGGCCCTCCCGCTACCCCCGTGCGGTGGTGCAAGCTACCGAGGAACATCATGTCGTTGAGGCTGTCCAACTTGCCATCCAACAACGGTGCCGCGTGTCTGTACGCTCTGGCGGCCACAGCTGGGCTGCCTGGAGCGTCCGGGATGATGCTATTCTCATAGATCTTGGCGGATACCACTTTATGAGTCTCAACGAGAATGACCGAGTCGTCACCGTATCTCCCAGCTCCACAGGTAACGTGCTCAACGGGTATCTCAATGCGAAAGGCCTCATGTTTGCTGGCGGTCACTGTCCTGACGTGGGTGTGGGCGGGTTTCTACTACAGGGAGGCATGGGCTGGAATTGCAAAAATTGGGGCTGGGCTTGTGAACAGATACTGGCTATCGATGCCGTGAATGCGCAGGGCGAACTTGTCCACTGCAACGCAAAGCAGAACTCCGATCTCTATTGGTGTGCCAGAGGCGCTGGGCCTGGATTTCCTGGCGTGGTCACCAAGTTCTATCTCCAGGTCCGGCCATCATACAGCAAGATGCTCTCCACTGCCTTCTTCTATCCACTCTCCCATTATCGAACAGTTATGGATTGGGTGACCAAGATATCACCAGGATACGACGGAGATACAGAGATTGTGGCTGTCGGCGCCACCCCTCCTACCGAACTGGGTATTCATGAGCCTTGTATCATGCCGTTGTTTGTCACTTTCAAGGACTCGGAGGACGAAGCTAGAGCGGCTCTGGCGCAGGCGAATAAGTCTCGGCCCGACGGGGCGCTCCTTGAACTCGTCAACCAGCCTACCAGCCTAGCAAAAGAGTATCAAAATCAAGCCGCCGCCAACCCGAAGAATCACCGCTACTGCGCGGAAAACGCCTACATCTGTAACGATGCAGATGTCGTCACCGTGCTCGAGGAAGCATTCACCACCTTGCCACATCCCAAAGCATTCTCGCTATGGTACTCGATGAACCCATGCAGCCGGCGAAGTCTACCTGACATGGCTCTCAGCATGCAGAGTGACCACTATTTTGCCCTCTACACTGTGTGGGAAAATGAATCTGATGATGCAAGATGCAAAGCCTGGGTACGAGATATCATGACAAAGGTCGAGCGCCATAGCGAAGGCGCATATCTGGGCGACTCGGACTTCCAGGTTCGACGCACCAAGTTCTGGACAGATGAAAATGCGACGAGGCTGATGGAATTGCGTCGGCAGCTGGATCCTCTGGGCATCATATGTGGCTACCTGGATGTGGAAGACGGCTCGGGCGTCAACGGGCTGGCCAACGACCACGAGTGGACATAACGAGCAAGGTCACATTTCACTTGAGTTCTTAACTCTCACCGTGCTCATGTTCTCCCTACGGGTTCAGGGCAGTTTGGTATATGTCCATGTTCGTGACTGGTGAATTCGGGCTTCAATTCCAAGCTCACGACGCCGTAGATCGAGCTCTCTGCCATGCTGTCAGTAAGTCAGTCCACCCCAGACCTACCCCATTCCAAGGCGGTGACGTCCATGGATCCCCATGTGTGCCGCGTTTCTCTGCGGAGATCATTGGGTCCCCCACAAGCCGGATACCCATTACTCCGGACGTTTCCCCTCATCAACCGTGAAAAGTTCTTCCCTCCACCATTGCACTCTTTTGCCGAGGGACCTAGATGTCAGCTCGAAAATCAGTATGGACTCAGGACCACAACGAGCGGCTGCTCCTGCAGATGGCGACACGATTACAATTTCAGGCCCCTCCGGTTCTCCTTCTGAGCTGTCCACATCAAACCCGTTTTCTTGTAACATCTGCAAACGGAGTTATACACGCGTGGACCACCTAGCCCGTCATTATCGGTCCCATACCCGGGAAAAGCCTTTCGAATGCGAGACCTGTGGTAAAGGTTTTGCACGGGCGTGAGTGCTTTTATACCAATCGATATGACGAACTACTTACGGTAACTGACCACACTGTAGCGACTTGCTGAAACGCCATGCCAACGGCCATAACCAAGGCATTCTTCGTGAGCGCCCAAAAGGTCCGGCTAAGCCTGCTCCACCTCGAGTTGCACGGGCTTGTCTGGCTTGTGCAGACGCTAAGCTGCGATGTGAGGGTAACTCACCTTGTGGACGCTGCAAAAATAAAGGCTTTACGTGCGTATATCCAGAGCGTCGTTCCAAGAGGTCTACGACCATCTCAGATAGCAGTTATGAAGATCGACAAAGCCTCTCAGCCAACAGGACGGCGCCTTCGGCATTTCATATGGGGGTACCTAATTCTGAAAATCGCTCGCAGAGTTCCAATGTCCCGTCCACATCATTCACGCCGCATGGTGACTCGGATCCCATGATGCTAGATCCTTTGGTTGTCGGTCAATGGCAGAGATACACAGAGGCACCTCCTAGTGTGATGCTTGATGCCGATCAGCTGCCCACTACTCACACATTTGATCATGGTAACCAAGGTCCCGGGGGTGACATGCTATCATCTGCGATGCCAGAACTCGAAGTTGGACCTTGCGGATCACCCGCACGCCCAGAAGAATCGGAGAGGATGGATGAACTACCCTTTGCCGATTTCCTTCGACAGATCATGACACCTACGCCATTCAATGGCAGTCGGCACGTCGATATCAACCCCTTCCAGCCGCACTCCCGTGATCTCTTGGACTTTAATGGCGATCAGTCTCTCGGGATCGATCTGAACGGCTTCGCTGCGAATCTATTCATGCCTGACCAGCTATTTCTATCCTCCACGGCTAGAATTGATGGCGACGAACGTCCTCGTGCAACGGACGGTTACACCACCCCAGGAAATATCCTGCGAAAAAGTGTCCACGTTGGCCAGCAAGCTTTCAGAGACTCGATATGGTTATGGACTCCTGCTCTGGGCGACCACGCCGGAACTGAAAATGCGAATCTGTCCCTGTCTTTTGACCACAATCTTCTCAACGATGAAGGACCCGAGACTGACCTCACTCAGGGGCAATTGAGTCTACCCACGCGGGATCGCATCCTGTCAATGGTACTTGGGACGTGCAAAGATACGAGTCCAAGTCTCATAGTGACATGTTTTCCCTCACCAGAACTGCTGACGAAGCTGGTGAATATCTGCCTTTTCGATCATTTGCGTGGAGATTCTCCATGGATCCATCGCGCCACTTTAAATGTCAATGAGGAGGCGCCTGAATTTCTAGCTGCTATGGTTTCTACGGGCGCAACGATCTGCGAGGCCTCGGAAATCAGGAAGCTAGGCTTCGCGTTCCAAGAAGCTGTTCGATTGGCACTGCCGGACAAGGTACATACCAACATCACAGACTGTTTGAGCTTGCTAATCCAGGCTTAGTTCGAGGCTGACAACAGAAACACGCGGGAGCTGAGGCTTCTGCAAGCATACGCGATGCACCTGGATGTCTCTTTGTGGAGCGGGGACCGACGGAAGATGGAGATCGCGGAGAGCTTTGCTTTGCCGCTGATAACCGTACGTATGCTCTGAATGGCTGTGACTACCATTTGGCTGAATGTCAAGTTTAGATGATGCGTAGATCTGGTTCATTTCGACGCAACCGGCAGTCCCAGATTGTGCCGCGGCCTGAGGACGACGAAGCAGCGACAGATGCCAAATGGCGAAAGTGGGTGGAAGCGGAATCCTTTAAACGGTACGCTCCTACAATGCCTCATGCACAAATTATCCTCTGACTGGTGACGAAACAGACTCGCTCTCTATCTGTTCTTGCGTGACACCCAGACGTCCATGTCTCTCTTGGACCAGCCACTTATCTCATTCGCCGAGATCACGCTAGACCTACCATTCTCGAGGGAGTTGTGGATGGCTGGGTCAAGCAGTGAGTGGAAGTCTGTGTACCTCACCACAGTGGGCGAAACACAAGATCGCCACCCTACATTCCGACACTGCCTCCACGACATAGGCAGCATTTTCAGACTCAAGCATATCGTTGACGTCCAGATGACCCTGGCGGTCATTCTTTCGTCAATTTGGGCTCTCATTTGGCAGTATCGCAAGCTAAAAGAAGCTCTCACTCTGCACGACAAGAGGGTTCCACACAACAATTCATTGACAGTCAATTCTCTCCATCAGGAGTCATTACATTTGATGCAGCATGTTAGCCTTAACGCTACCGAATGGCAGGTTGACATGAATGCTCCGGCCACGTTGCTGCGGCAACTTTGCTTGATGCACCTGCATGTGTCATTGGAAGACGTACAACTTTTGGCGGGCAAGGAGGGTGAGGAAGAGGCGAGGAGAGTCTTTCCTCTGCTCAGCGAATGGACCGACTCGGCCGAGTCGCGACAGGCCATCTTCCATGCAGGACAGGTTCTACGGGCAGCAAAGCAGTACTCCAAACGAACACTGCGCGAAGCTTCAGCCGTGGCGGTCTACCAGGCAAGCCTTGTGCTGTGGGCCTATGCAATTCCCTACAAGTCCGCAGTCCTACGCAATACTGCTCAAGCAACATGTCCACCTTCGCAATCAGGCTCTTCTCATGTTCAGAATGGGCAGTCTGTCAGGCTCGACGCCGACGACGGACCTGAAGTCCAGAGATTTCTGGTTCTCGGCAAAGGAAGTCCTTGCATTCGCAGATGGGTGGAGGGGGACGAAGCCGGTCCGGATCAAGACGTGCCGTTGGCCGATCCAGATGCTGTGATGAATGCCATCGCGGAGCTGCTGAGGAAGAAGAATGGTGGCAACGAACGCAGCACTCTGCCACTGATCGCGAACTTGAGCAAGTTGATGAAGTCCTTAGGCACTGCTGCGGCAGCTGTAAGGAAAAAGTGAACGGTTAATGCTGGTCAAGCATCTTGTGGATGAAAATAAAAGGCATCAACACTCACTGTCAGTCATTAAGATAGATGACCTGGGTTATCCCAGCAATGTCAACGCTTCGCCTGTGTGCGTACAAGGGGGAGAGACTCTGCTGTCTTCCGAAGGCTGCCATGGCCGACTGCCTTCAAATTTTCTACACCAACGAGATCCTCCAGCGCAAGGCTACAATTCAGCCTCGCTGAAGGCTGCCCTTAACAGTGATTGACCGATTAATCCCACTGTAAGCGAGCCGGTAGCAGCTTCTTCGATTAGCCGCCCACTTCAGCCGAGAGAAGAGGGACAAGACTGCGTGGACGTGGACGTGGATGTGGACGGGCAAGAAGCTTCCCTCCACATTCGGGTACTTGGTCGTCCACTTTCGGGATAGTTTCTGCCCCGGGGGTGTCGGGGCCATCTTTCAGATCTAGCCTTTCGGGCCCGTGGGGTTTCGTGCTCGGGTAAGGAATGGGGGACTGCTTGCCGCATGATGCGATCAACTAACGTTCATGCTGGAAATTTACTGCAGCCGAAATCTGCAGTCGACGAAACCTTGCAAGCTCAGCTGCTTCACTGCTAGGGTTCAATATCACTTTATTTTACTCTGGCTGGAGGGCTTCACCAGTCAGTTCACACCGACTTGGGCTGCTGGGACTCCTGTTGTTAGAGATACCGCAGTCGATTTGCTCAGCGCAGGACAGCATTCACAATGGCTTCCAATAGTACGCTTCCTGGTCAGACCTAGTTCCCGGGTGATTCTCTGACCTGAGTGCAGACCTGTTGACTCCTGTCTACTTCTTCTCTCATGGCTCGACAATGATGCTAGGGGAAGAGTCTTCGTCTGCTCAGTACTGGAAACAATGTGGTGATGAAGCGCTGGCTCACAATATCAAAGGCGTTATTATCATGGTACGTTCCTCAATTACTGTTGTTGATCACTTGTTTCAAACCTCCCCTCCCTTCCTCTAATCGGTTTTCCGTATCTGACGTTGTGTCCCTAGGGCGCACATTGGGCCGCCCTCAACGACGTCGTTCAGGTAGCCACAAACCCCAAGCCTGATAAATCTCCAGTGGCATACGTCCATCCTTCCAAATATGCCAACTACAAGCTCAATCCAGACATGCGGACCGGCAACCGATGCATCGACATGCTCCGTGCCGCTGGGTTCGAAGCCGAGGGCAACCCTGGCTTCAACTGGATTCACGACACATACTTGATCCTCATCCGGATGTTCCCTAACGGTTGTCCGCCCACCACAATTATCAGCATGAACGCGCGCTACGACCCACACTATCATGTAGCTCTGGGCGCTGCTCTTCGCCCGCTTCGAAAGGAGGGATACCTACTGATCGGTTCCGGTGGCGCCGTGCACAACCTCTACCGTAACGTATGGGGTCCCATGCTCGCATACCGCGACAATTTTGCCCAGCAGACTCCGCCCGAGGATTGGGCTCTAGAGTTTCGACAGAGCTTCCAAGACGCAGTTGAGAGTAATTCGGGACCCCGGTTGCGAAGAGCCGTCACAAGGCTCATGAAGCATCCACAATACCGCGATGCACATGCCACCGACGATCACTTCATGAGCGCCATGTTCGTCGCCGGTGCCGTAGGTGACGACGAAGACGAGGGCACGTACGGCCAGTTGAAAGCTGAGACGTGGGAGCTGGTAAGCCCGTCCTCGTCCCAAGTCCCTTATACTTCAAGACATCCGAGTCCTCATGTAATAGGCTAACATCGGCGCCATTCTTTGACAGACCAACATGTGCAATTCACAATACGCATTTGGCTCCTGGGCCACTGCGGCTGCTTAGGGTTGTCGAATTTTGCTCAAGGCTCGGCTTCTACGACGGTGTCTCTAGGTCATTTTCTGACTACGGTGTATTCAAACCTTTCGCAAACCTGAAGTAGCAAGAAATGCGAGACTGTTTCCATGGTCACGGCAAATTTCTTGTCAAGTGCCAGCTAGCATATTTCGTAGGCTTTGAGTATCCTGGGCTTGTGCGACACAGCCCCAAGTTCTGATGTGGTGGAGGTTCTTATATTATGTGCAATGAGAATTCTTAGCGGACCCAATACCAAAATCGCCATTGCATTTAACATTCCCTCTATTGATGACCGATGTGCAAGGAAGCCACCTTATGCAATCCATCGCATACTGGTCCGCCCCTTCTTGAAGTCTCATGCAGTTCTTCGCTACCAGCCCTGTTACCTCTTAAGCTGCTTTAACAATACTGGCACAGCATATTTCGCAAGCAACGTGCTCGCGGTGATAACTCCTGTAAGTGCGACCATGCCGCCGACGATTAGACCTTGCTCGAAGAACCCAATTCCCGCGCCTGACCCCTGCTTCGTTGGCGTGAGTGGTTTCGACGACTCCACTTCGATCTTTCTCCGGGAAACATTCGAGGACGAATCCAAGAGATCGCAGAGTAGGTCCTGCTCCAACCGTGAGGATATGTATTCAGGCGATGCGTTTGAGAAAAGCTGCTGGGTGTACCGTGGCTGGATGGAAGGTGGCTCTGTACAAGACGTCGGTGCAGAGGGTCCAACTTTTGTATGGCAAAGGAATGTCAGCCTTTTCGTGGCCTAGTGAGGTGGTCTCCCACTATAGGTAGAATAGAAACGGAGTCACTAACCTAGCAATGCAATCGGAATACAATTGGTGTATGAAAGCCGTGAGGGAATGAATTGACCTAGATACTTGGCTGTGACAGCGTTGGCAAAGAAATAGGCCGCTTGATGACGTTCATTGCGGTTGCTGCAGGCAAACAAGGAGAATCAGCGACTCTGAAGGCTGTTTTGCGGACGGGGCTGGAAAACCCTTACCACGAATTAATCAGATCAATGGCATCGTCAAGGCTCCGTATGGAATGGATCACAAGCACCGGACTGGTGACTTTGCGGCTCATCAGTGACTCATCCCTGTCAGCCCAGAATATATGTGAGTCAGTAAGGGTGCTCATGGCCGTTGAAGGGTCGAATTCTGCCGGACTTCCTGCTTACCTCTTCTGCATGCACAGGATCTTCCCTCGGGATCCAGAGAGAACTGTGGACACGCCCGGAGCTCGCTGCAGTTCCATGACTGCCGGGTCCACGAAATCAATGGCCGTGCGCATAGCCCTCCTATCGTCATCCAGATCTGGTTCGACGCCTCTAGTCAGCAGGGTAGTGGTGTATTGTACCGCTGCGCGGCAGAACTCCTGCAGAACGAACTCATTGACCAGCACCAAATCTGGTGCATAAGGAGATTTTCCGTCGAAGCTGAACCGTGCACGTGCTATCTCACGAGCTGCGTGCGCTATATCTGCAGAAGACACCGTCCTGTCCACCACGGCGATGCATCGGCTGGGCTTTGCGAGCAATATATGTGCAGAACCTGGTGTCTGGGGATTCTTTCGAGCATCAACGACAACACAATGCTGGGTGAAGAAGTCTTGGTCATCAGGTTTGCCGGCGACCATAGCAAACGTTTCTCCGTCCAGGGCACCTGCAAGGACCTTTGCCAGAAGCGAGTCTAAATCCGAGGCTGATTTTCCGAGCTGCATCAGTCTGTGTTAGCATGTCAAGTTCGTAGGTTCCGCGTCCTGTCGAAAGGGTGGTCCGAATGGCACTTACTTCGACCACGACACAATTTCCGGCGGTTATGGCTGCCGACACAGTCTGTACAATCGAATAAAGACGGCTGTGCTCCGAGGGAATGACGTAAATACACCCGACTGCTACGCGGCGCGAAGGGTAGTCCTTGAGCTGGGCAAGGCTGTACTCTTCTTGCACGACTTTTGAAAAGTCGAAAGACTCGTAATCATGTTTGATTGCGTCCAATGTCAGATAGATTTCTGCATCGATCTCGGCCGATGTGTAATTGGTTTGGCGCTTGATTGCTGTTCGGATGGCCTTTTGATGCTTTAGCAAGGCATCGTGTAGGAGTGTGAGCTGCCTCTGGATGTATCGGGGCGACTGGGCACGGCCTTCAATGACAGCAGCTCGAATCTGATGAAATGAGTCTCCCATTTTCTGCACAAAGATGGTAGGTTCGACTGGTAGTGAGCTGAGAAGACAGAGATCAGTGCTTTAATGGTCGGGCTTCGGGTTGATATGTCAATATCTTTGAAGTCGAACACAAACTTTTTTTTGATATTAAGAAGACACCATTGAGAAGCACGTCGAGAGGTCAATTTGAGATCTACTAGTGGCAAGCCTCAGATCATCCCAGCAATGATTTACAGATTTCGATCAATGGGTATGGGTTGTTCGGTCCGCCGAGTGGGTGGACGGGCGGCTCTAGTAAAAATCACCCTCCACCATCGGCTTCTGGGATTTACTGACAGGGACGCAGACCTGTGGCAAATGGCATCCTTCACCTGTTAATCTGTTCCAAGACGTACTCTCTTAGATTTTGACTACAGAACATTTTGGCTCACTAGCTGCAGGGCTCATATCCATTTCAACCTGTTATGATTTGTGCATCATGTCCGTGACTACTACCGCAAATCCTGTATCTCGCGCAGTCCTTGAAGCCCTGACCGACTATGACCTGCATCACTCGGGCGATCCGTCATCGGCAGGACGTGCTGAAGACCCAAATCCACGACAGATCGATTCTGACCCTCCAAACAATCCCGAGTGGTGGCCGACTGACCACCGAGGCATTCCAAACCTCCGCCCCATCAACCGCAATCTTGACAGGAGTCAGCGGCCTGGGGGAGTAAACCTGATGGAAATGGTATTCATTTTCACCATGTTGAGGGGTGTGCAACTCCAAGCGGCAAGTATCTCTCAATGCTCGTCGCATCTACCGGCTAATGCAAGCTCAGAATTTGTCTAGACTGGGAAGAGATGTGGACTATTTCAAATATCCTATCGGTGGAGAGTGGTAACCTCAAGCTGATTTAATCCCTACTTTACCTCGATCCTGTGTATAGCGAGTCAGAGAAAATCAGCCATTATCTTGTCTCCGATGCCAGATCACTTTCTTCCGTCGTTGTCAAGTATTTTGACGCTGCGTCTGGTCTAGAGGGTCTCACCCCTGGAATGCCACCATAGTCTTCTCCCAAAGTCTCTCCGCCTATGTTTAGAGTCTGCGCCTCTTGCAGCACGTACAACATCCTGGCCCATTGCGTGTCGCTCGCGTTCCTCCAAGCATGGTTCGTGCCTCTTTGGATGGCTACGTCTCCCCGTTTCAGAAGTCTGACTTCCCCAGAGTCCAACACCAGCTCGACCTCCCCTTCCAATACCACCCCGTAATCCAGACTGACTGTACGATGCATTGGTGACAGTGCTCCTGGCATCATATCGACTAGGCGCAGGACGGTCCCCCCAGGAATAGTGATTCCCGGCTTGTTTTCCAGATACCGTTGGTAGACGTGAAGGTCTTCTTGTTGTGACAACTGCACTGGAAACTTTTCAGTCGCGTAGCCTAGACAGAATCGTGCACCGTCGGGGAGCTCTTGCCACGGCAAACGCTCCTCAATATGGGTCGAGAAGACGGCTTTTGCTTCGGAGTTGTGGTCGGTTATATAACGGCTGATGGCAGGCAGGCCATTGTCGAGAAGCGTATGAATTCCGTGGGTAACTTGAGACATGATGATTGTTCCTGTCAGGAAGAAATTCGCGAGAGATACACGGTTTTAGATGCACAGGTTCGATGCAGCCATCGCCTTATCTGTTGTAAGTCAATCCTGGTGGTGCGGCTGATCGCGTGATTGAAATGCAGATTGTCTTGGTGCTGCTCTCTCCGTGCCGTCCACTGTTCGGCGTGGAATACTTCATTTGACCCAATCTGTATGACCGAAGTATGGAGTTGACGCTGCCCGACATCATCTCGGGCCCCCACTTACCGGGTCCAGGCAAAGGCCGAAGTGCTCGACCACCTCCCGATGGGGTTTGCAAACCATCCTCGGCATCGGAACCTGAAGCACACAAATTGTGACTAATTTAGGGAGTAAACAATGAAAGAATCACTAGGTGATGCTTGTATTCCTTGCCCGTTGCATTGGTACAGATAGTCTGGTGAAACTGCGACGATGCCTGTTCAACCACGAGACATCTCTTCTATCGACAGGAGCTCGTTCGCTTACATTGTCGAGCAAAATGTATCGATTCCCCTCAAGAGCTCCCAAGGATTGGTCAGGTGCAACGTCTATCGACCGAAAAGCGAGGACAACAAATGCCCCGTGCTCGTAACCTACGGCCCTTACGGCAAGGACATCCCCTACAAGGACTTCCACGCACAATCTTTCTCGGAAGTGAACCAAGAGCATAAGTCCGAGCACTCAGCATGGGAGACCCCAGATCCTGGGTACTGGACATCGCATGGCTACGCCGTGGTACGGGCGGATGAACGTGGCTTAGGTCAATCTCCAGGAGTTCTCGACACTATGTCTAAAGGCACTAGTGAGGCCTTCTTCGACGTCGTGGAATGGTCCTCAGAGCAACCGTGGTCAAATGGCAAGGTGGGCCTCCTGGGTATCAGTTATTACGCTGGGAGTCAATGGCGAGTTGCAGCACTACAGCCTAAGGGTCTTGCCGCTATCGTCCCCTGGGAAGGAATGAGCGACTATTACCGCGACCGCTGCCGCCACGGTGGCATTTTGTCTAATGCATTCATTCGCTTTTGGTGGGATCGCCAGGTGCTAAGTAATCAGTATGGATTACCTGGTCGAAAGGCTAGAAACTGGGGTCCCGACACCATCGAAGGTGACCTGACCGCGGAGGAGCTGGAGCAGAATCGGAGGGATCAGAACGTCGACAATGTCGAAAACCAATTTCGAGACCAGCCATACTACGCTTCGAAAGAGTATAACCTTGAAGATATAAGAGTGCCTGTCCTGAGCGTGGGGAACTGGGGTGGAATTCTGTTACACCTCAGAGGCAACATCGAAGGTTTCACTTATGCTGGATCGAAGTTCAAGTATCTAAGATTTTGCGTCGGCCGGCACGATCTGCCTTTCTACTATCATGAGCAAGTCGAGATGCAGCGAAGTTTCCTTGACGCCTTCCTCCATGGAGATGACAGAGTGGGCTGGTCGGTAGAAGGTCAAGTAGCTCGGGTAGGCTTGGTACTGCGAAAGGGCGACGCGGGTCACAATAATCCAGAGGCAGAGAAGAAATTCCCTACGCGAGAGGAAGAAGAATGGCCAATTCCTCGCACACTCTATACGCGTTTCTACCTCACAGACCAACTTGGCTTAATAAATCAGAAACCGGCCTACAAGCAAACAAGCAAGTTGACCTACAAAGCGCTCGGGACGCTCAGGGAGCCACAACTGATCCAATTCACCACTGCTCCAATGGGGAAGGAAGTCGAAATCACTGGGCATATCGTTGCACATCTCAATGTTTCTATGAACGCTGACATTGGCGGCAATGTACCGACAGATATCGACCTTTTCCTGACCCTTCGGCATATTGGACCTTCAGGGCGTGAAGTGTTCTACACTGGCACAGCCGGTGACCCTGTACCACTGTGCAAGGGCTGGCAACGAGTGAGCCTTCGCAAAGTGAACGTCGACCACCACAGACATCGACCCTACTTGCCATATCGAGACTATTTCTCCAATTCCGTCCTGCCTGTCCTGCCGGGCGAGGTCTATCCTGTGGATGTAGAGGTGTGGCCCACAAACGTTGTCCTTGAGCCTGGAGCCCAATTGGTCTTGGAGATCTCCTCGGGAGACACGCAGGGATGTGGAACATTCCAGCATAACAGCCCAGTCGATAGGTACGTGCATGGCTTGCCACTGCAGCTTTCTGATCTTGCTAATTCGTCACCATTCAGATCGGACCAGAAGCTGGCTGGGAAGAACAACATTCATTTCGGACCAAAATATGTCAATCACTTGACATTGCCAATTATTCCACCAAAATGAATGCTTCGGTATGCAGCTCTCCATACTTAGCTAGCTGCTGAGATCTGGACAGTCTGACCAGGTTTCCCTGGAGAACCAGCGTGGTGTGCCTGCCGTCAACTCAGATTACCTTCGATTACATAGATTTCTGTCCCCCGAAATAACCTGGACGAACCAAGTAGAAGCATGAATTCTCCGTTTTCGGGGCGACATGTGAAAAAGTAAACAAACGACGTCATTGTTCGGGGAAAATGGACCTAACCATGATGGGTAAGCGTAAACTTGGAGTTGCCTGCGCTTGATCGCACAACTCATCTACGGGAGCTTGGGGACCTGACGACTTGACGACTTGAGCTGGTGAGCTTCTCTTTATTCCATCTAGTAAAGCGCAACCTCGAACGACAGTCCTCAACGATACGACGCCACTTTATATCAGCTGCTAACTGTACCCACTCCTCGATCTGTCGGCCTCAGTTACAGTCATCGCCCTCGTCTCCATGCACTTTCTTCCACAAAGTCGAGTAGAGTCAAGGTCCAAGACAAAGCTAGGAACAAAGAAAGGCACAAGCAGAAATGTAGGAGAAAGGCCGGGCTGAAGTTGCTGCTTGACAGCTGTTCTCTACCCATTCGCTGAGAGCATACAACCGCTACATTCTCGTAC
This sequence comes from Exophiala xenobiotica, assembly GCF_000835505.1. Classification (NCBI taxonomy): domain Eukaryota; kingdom Fungi; phylum Ascomycota; class Eurotiomycetes; order Chaetothyriales; family Herpotrichiellaceae; genus Exophiala; species Exophiala xenobiotica. Next base: position 2,753,641 of record NW_013562493.1, on the reverse strand, counting down.
TCCTGCAGTGAAGAGCCCAAGGCAGTTTTTCCCCAATCAATCACAAAATGCCGCACCAGGCAGTGTTCTTCACGCCTAGTGATTGGAAGGTGGGATTCTTTCGTCAGTGATGCCAAGGCGGCTTTGTATCACCATCCGCCATCAGTTGCTTTGTTGACCTTCTAGTTAGTTTGCCTGGGATTTGCCATCTTGATCTACGCAACCAAGTTTGTCTTGGGCGCCGATTATCTTGTTATCAACTTTTCAGACCACAGCAAAGATCTTTCTTGTCTTCTTTCACCAATCATGGCGTCCAACTCGCCCTCTTCAAAGAATACGCTGCCACAAGCTAGCAATCACCAAAAGCCTCATCAGGGTGACTGCGTAGTTGGCTTTGTCAGTAAGTTTGCTCTTGGTGCGCTCAGGTCAAGCAGTTCTTACTGACACTGGTCGTAGAGGTCTCTACAAATGATTCACAGTTCGCTCAAGAAATGTGGATGTCCCCTTACATTCCACACGGGCAGACCTTCCCAGACTTCTACAAAATCAAGCCGAAGCCAAATCCGAAGGCGCTCGAAGCAGGACCAGTCATGTCTACCTACTTCGGCGGTCCGATCTATGACGAAACGACTAAGAGTTGGCTGAAAACATACCTTGTTCAGGAGGGTGGTAAACTTTTGGTCGAGAGTCCAACCGAGTACCCAGTAGCGCAGCTTGCAGGGCGAGACAAACACAAGTCAAAACAGGCGAGAATGGCTTTGGAGTCTATCACTCAAGCGGCAGGAAAGCTGTGGGTTCCGATCTGCACCTGCCGAAGCCAGCCTTCCGAACAGCTGTCCGCCCACAAATCTTGCAATCACAGTCTGATCACAATGTCAGGCTTCTGGTTGCAAGGCGACAAGTTCGTTACCGCTGCACACTTCTTGGATATTCAAGAAGGCGTTCAAGATCATCAGAAATCCGACACAATCACATACCTCAAGTGCCTCAAACATCTCGACATCGACGACTCAGCCAATGGGTTACGAGCGCGCGTGTCGTCGGAAGTCTGGGCGGCCCGGGAGCAAGACTATGACAACGGAGATGGTAAAGCCTTTTTCTTCCTTGCATTGGGGCCAACTTGGACATTGACTTTCTTTACAGATATGCGCGTCTTTCATGTCTATCTTCACAGTCTGAATTCTGAAGCAGATATCGCTATCTTTCGGATTCTGCCGGGTGAGAAGCATCGGCCACAACACGCAATCAGAGAAGATCAGCTCTCTACTTCCGCGGCGATGAACCCTCATACCTTACACAACGCTTTGTTTTCTGTCTTCTATGCTGGCAACGATCGCCCGATTGCTGAGTACAGAACCTCTGACCCTCTAAAGGAGGCTAAGGCCTGGACCTCGGGCTGTGAGAAGGTCTTCGAGTTCCTGGCTCGAGACAGTGCAAAACAACAGAAACTCAGCAACCGAGACACTATGCACGTGCCGGTAGGTATTCCGTGTCTTCAAAGCCTGCAACGACTGACACGGCTGGTAGACCTTCGAAGAAGTGTTCCTGCCTGACAAGCGCGCAGCTGCCATAGGTCAACTTGTGTGTCCGGAAACGGCCGAGATTGCCAATGAGCGAACCATAACCATCACCAGAGAACATACCATCGTTGGGTATTACGGTTGTTCTGGAGCTATGGTTGGCACATTTCAGGAAGCCATCCGCAATGAACCAGGGACAGCGCAAGCCTCTCTAGAAGTGAAAATCATCGGTATCTGTGAGTTTGATGAACCTGGTGGTCCGCAGTACGTGCTGACACGCTGAAGTCGACGGTGAGCAGGGTGTCAACAATGCTTTGAAAGCATTCGCTCCTGGAGCAATTGAGTTCATGAGGGGTGAATGAAGCGAAGTTGCTAGGTGCTCCCAATCGAATGACCTATGTGGGACTGGAAAGACATGGGCAGGAAACGTCTGATGTACCTGTTGACGTGCCTAGAGCAACTCATGGGGAAATCTTTGGGATCTGGGCTCATTAGGCATACCTTGGTATGCTGGAAAGTCCATATATGCACAAACGGTTAGTGACTACAACATTCTCGGACTCGTCGGGCACAAAGACCATGCCACCAGCCATAGATTCCCTTCATGCAATGATAATGCAGACTCTGCAATCCCACCAGCTCCATTCTCGCTCTCTCATTATACTTCTCCTGCGTCTTTTCTGGTCAAGGGCCTCAGTCGCAACTAGTGGTGAACCGTCCAAAATTTGGAGTAGCAACATCCGCACCAACCCTGGCTTAGCGAGAAAGAGCCATGAGATAGCCTCGGGGATTACACCGTAATAGTTCGGCAGATCAGGAGTGGGGATCAAGAGAGGGGGTGCCCTATATAGCCGAACAAGCAACGGTATTTCAGCCTGGCGAGCTTTCATGCGAACAGGTCACCTACCAGGCAGCGCAAGAGTATACAACGAAGATCCGCGGATATGGCTCCTCGCTACCTCAAGACCGGTACGCGCACGTCAGAGGAGAAAAAGCAGCAGGTCAACCCACAAGTGCAAAGCACCGTCAGGGAGGTCATTGAGAACATCCGAGCTCAAGGCGACAATGCAGTCCGACAATACTCTCAACGCTTCGACAAGTGGGATCCTGCCTCGTTCAAGCTCACTCGAGCGCAGGTTGAGGAAGCCATGAGAAAGGTCCCCGAGCAAACCATTAAAGACATCAAAGAAGTTCAACACAACGTCCGCACCTTTGCTCAGGCACAACTGGCTTCCCTGAAGGACTTTGAACTCGAAATACAACCTGGGGTATTCCTGGGCCAAAAGAATAATCCAATCGACACCGTTGGGGCCTATATTCCCGGCGGCCGCTACCCTTTGCTTGCTTCGGCACATATGACAATTCTGACCGCTAAAGTGGCTGGCGTCCCCAACGTGATTGGATGTACACCTCCAATTAATGGAGAGCTTCCTAACGCAACCATTACCGCAATGCACCTGGCCGGAGCTGACGAGATCTTTATCCTGGGCGGTGTACAAGCTGTCGCCGCCATGGCGGTAGGCACTGAAACGATCCGCAAAGTCGACTTCATTGCTGGACCTGGAAACCCGTATGTTGCAGAAGCCAAGCGGGCATTATTTGGGGAGGTCGGCATCGACCTCTTAGCTGGCCCAACCGAAGTGCTCATTGTAGCCGACGAACGTGCCGATCCTTACACGGTAGCGACGGATTTGCTCTCCCAAGCGGAACATGGTCCGGATACTCCAGCGATATTGATCACGACCAGCGAAGACCTTGGCCGCCAGACTATCGAGCACGTCGACAAGCTATTATTAAACCTGACTACAGCCGAGCTAGCGGGCACTTCTTGGAGAGACTATGGCGAGGTGGCCGTGGTTGAGAATATCGATGACGCTTATGCTCTAGCCGACGAGTATGCTTCTGAACATGTCCAGATCTTGACAGAAAATCCTCGCGAGGCATTGGACAAGATGCACAACTATGGTGCCATCTTCCTGGGTGAGAGGACATGTGTCTCGTACGGTGACAAGGTACTGGATATCTATCTTCTTATCTCTGTGCGGAAGTTTCGTGGCTGACATGGGACTTCTAGTGCATTGGGACGAACCATGTTCTCCCTACGCGAAAAGCTGCTCGCTACACGGGTGGCCTCTGGGTAGGCAAGTTCCTGCGGACGGTCACATATCAAGAGGTCCGGTCCAATGAGGCCAGCGGCAAGCTGGGGCAATTGTGTGGCCGAGCTGCTCGTGCTGAGATGTTCGAGGGCCATGCTCGCTCGGGAGATCTACGTGCACACAAGTTCTTGGGTGACCGCTTCGAGTGGATCGACGGGGACGATGTCCAGCATGGTTATCGCCCGAGGCGGTGATCTCTCTCCATGTCTCTCCAGGGAAAAGAAATAGCGGGACAGGTTTGGACAATGTGTGAGGTCGTAGTATAGGCGAACAGTACGTCGGTCAGAAGCGGAAAACGATCCATCTCAACGCTAGCTGTGAGACTTCGGTCCTCCTCCTGAATTGTTGTCCCTTCTGTCATAGTGTAATACAACCATGTCAATATACCACGGCGCTTCAACTCGATTCGCATAGCCTCGGATGGTGAGGTATCATTTCCGGCTCACTACGAAACACATACGAGGGTGTTTCAATGTTCCCCCACGCATCATGCGGGCATCGGCTTGAAGGCTCGACCGCCCCACCTCGGTATTCGTGGCAGTCGGATCGTTACCCTCCACATGCGGACCACCGGCCCTACCGGATGCATTGCGGCAATCAAGGACATAGCTCTCCACATGGCCCTCCACTCACGGTCGATATGGCAGAATAGGTATTGCAAAGAGCCTGGCAGGTCAGTACGAGGAGCACTTCGTGGACCGGTAGAACAAATATGCCTTCTGAACATCCGTGTTATGGTCACCGAGTTACCTGATCTTGAACCCAGTCCCAAAACCATCCAACAACTTCACTTTCGATGGCAGAAACCATCTCGGCGTCTTCAGCGGCCGTCAACGGGTACCACCACCCAGGCGAGAAAACATCTCTCAAGATCTTGATTGTGGGTGCAGGCATAGCAGGGCTTTCTGCTGGGGTTGGCCTAAGACACCAAGGCCACGAAGTGCATGTGAGAGAGAAATCCTTCAGCCCTTGTGGATGAGCAGCCGACATGGGCGTGACGGCGACGTGTACTGACCAGTAGTGCCTCAACAGATATATGAGCAAGGTCAATTTGCCGTCGAGACTGGTGCTGCATTGCATATCGCACCCAACGCCCATGGCGTACTCAAAAGACTCGGGGTCGACGTGGCGGCCAGCGGAGCGAATTTGATGCGGATGGTGCGAAGGGACCTCTTTCCTTCAGACATAAAGACCACAAACTGACCATATTGATCAGTTGACCGAGTACAAGTCGACAGGTGAACTTCAACGCCAGATAGATCTCGAGCTTTCGAACCAGAACTGGCAACATGTAAGTACGAGGACCCTTGACCAAGTTCAAGAACGAAAGCTCAATTCGAATCCAATGTAGGAGTGGTTACTTGCCCACAGAATTCATCTTCATGATACTCTCAAACGCACCGCGACCTCGAGCACTCTTCCAGGCATTCCAGTTGAGCTCAATCTTTCGACACCTGTTGTCGATATTGACCCATCAAACGCCTGCATCACATTGAAAGATGGGTCCATTGTGCGTGGCGATGTTGTCATTGGTGCTGATGGGGTCCATTCACGGAGCCGAGCTCGTGTGCCAGGCGCTGAGAATGCCAAAGTGTTTGGCTCTGGAAAGGCGGCATTCCGGTTCATGATCGAACGATCTGCAGCACTTGAGGACTCGGTTACCAGACCATTGGCTGAAAAGGACGGCGAATTGATCATCTGGTACGCGATTGACCGGCGAATAGTCATGTATCCAACAAGCCATGACACGCTGCTGAACTTTGTATGCATTCATCCCGAAGGCGAATCCGAGGCCAGCGACGACTGGAACACCCAAGCAACCCATGACCGCCTGCTCGAAGTATATCGGGATTTCGATCCGGCTGTCAAAGCGCTCATTGCCAAAGCCAATCCGGAATCTCTCAAGTCATGGAAGCTTCTCGACATGCCCGCCCTGCCTACGTGGGTCAACAGCCGACTTGCCTTGATCGGCGATGCCGCGCATCCCTTCCTACCGCATCAAGGCCAGGGTGCAGGCTGCGCCATCGAAGACGCTGTTGCGTTGAGTGTGGTCCTTGAGCGCGGTCTGTCACCCGAGGAAGTCCCTGCGCGTCTGAAGCTCTGGGAGTCCATCCGCTACGACCGTGCCAATAGGATCCAAGAGTACTCAAGGCTGGCAGGACGCGACCTAAAGGAGGGGGTCAAAATGGACATGACCGAGTACACCAATTACAACTTCGGCCATGATGAATTTGACAACAGCACTCAAAGGCTGCGGGAGTACAAATGGGCGCAGGTTCCAAAGGTCTACTGGCGGATGCCGATTCAGTTCGGCCCCATGCCAGGCCCACGGCAGAACCACCAGGGCACGGCGCGCAACGCTCTGAAGTCGACCTTCACCACGGCATCGATCAAATTCAAAACCTCGCGCACCGTCCTCCAAAACCTATTCCCTCCAGGGGACAAGAAGTACCGTTTCAAGTCGCCTGGGACGATCGCCTACGCTTCATTCTCTCAGACGACCCTCAACAAGATGGAGTGGCTCGGAGGCTCTGGTTATAGCCACTTGGGCCTGTATATCCACGGTGTCGAATACACCAAATCCAACGGTGACATCGTCAGCGGGACGTACATGCCGATTCTCTTCGAGTCCTTGACCGACCCTATCGTTTCCGGTCGCGAAGAACTGGGCATGCCAAAGCTCTATTCGGCGATCGACATCTATCGGGGCGCCGAGTCGTACCGAGTCAACACCAGTTGGCAAGGCTCGCAGTGGGGAAATTTCCGGCTGGAGGGCCTCAAGCCGGTTACAGACTTGAGCAACGTGACAGGCAAGATCAGCGGTGAGGATGACGACGGCATCTTGGTCTATCGCTACGTGCCCAAAGTGGGCCGTGAGAACAAAGGTATCGCCGCAGATGAACATGCCGTCTTCGTCCCTTACAAGGAAGACATGCCGCAACCCGTGACGCAGAGGGTGTGGCAAGCCAACCGGGCAACATTCAAGATAGACGCGCTGGACTGGGACTGTCTACCGACTTTGCATCATGTCATTGACAGACTTCAAGAGCTCCCGGTCTACGAGGTTGTGGGTGGGAAGGTCGTCGAGGGCGTCGGTGTGCCTGATGTCGGTGCCGCGAGGAGAATTGAGTAGGCTGCCCAATCATTGGTCACAGGTGCCACGCCAGCAACATCATATGGTGTTCGGCTACTTCCAGCCGGGGTTCCTTTGTCGCCATTAGGATGTCAAGTGCTCGTTGTGTCTACGGATACAGTATAGGCCAGATTCTGCTTTCTGTAGATGATAATGTCATGCCACCAACAAGCATCAGAGAATCAGGAAAATCCCGCTAGTATCCAGTCGTGTCCATCCATTCCTTCATATATCTGCCACGCAGTGTTTCCACTATAAGCGGTTTGCCTTGCAGAGCCTGATTCCGCTCTGACCGGGATGAAACACAGACATACGGATGCAGCCAGTGAGGCTGAGATTTGCGACAGACAAGGCAGCATTGCAGCCCGTTGCCTTGGCTGCTTTCCTCTGTCCGCGCTGCTCAGGCACCAGAGCTCCTCTCCCAGCGGACCGATCACTTTCACTACCTCGCACCTGTGATGCCGTTGGTTGATCTCGAACATACATTGCCCATCGGATGCTCAGCCAACGGAAAGATCTCCAAAGTACCCATGCACCTGCCTAACTAGTACTAGCCTCCAATAGTGCCAAGGCGGGTATCGGGCCGAAAATAAGATTCGGAAATCCCGGCAATCTAGGTATGTCGTGCATGTTCAGCAACCAACTCACATGAATTGCCAGTCACGTGAGTAATATTTCGCTGGAGTCACCTCGACCTCAATCTCCATCGTGCTGCACCACAGCCGATACTGTACATACCCAGAATGGGACGAGAGTTCTGGCTCAACTCTAATGCGGGACTATCTTGCCCTATCCGCATCCAGGCTAGGAGTCTCCGACGGCAGCTTTTCAACCTCCGCAGCGTGCACCACATCCTTTTCTGCGGACTGACTGAGTGGATTACCCTCTTGTGCCATCCTCGCTTCCACGGCATGTTCAAGCTCACCGATCCTCTTGGCGAACTCGCGCTCTTCGCTCCAGACGAAGGGAGATTTGGAGGCGAAGAGGAGGTCTAGGGATTCCAAACTGCGTTGATTGGTCTCGGGATAGAAGCAGTAGATGATCGGGATGGTGATGATCTGGAAGGCGCCGATGACAAAGAATGTATTCGCACCGATGTTTGAAAACATGATGGGAATCACCAGTCCGCCACCGCCGTAGCCAATAGACCATCCCGCGACATTGAAGGCGTTTCCTGTGAACGAGTCAGTCAATAGTCCCAGCAACGAATTTCTGGCAATCTCAAAGAGCTCCACGCACCTCTTGCACGGAGTGCGGTCGGGAAGATCTCGGTCGCGTAGACCCAAGGAATGACGAGCCATGTGGCGGCGAAGACGAACATGTAGACAGGGATCAGTGAGGCGGTGGCCTTTCCGATGTTGTCTGCCTTGTCTGGGTTGTTCTTGATAGCCACCATGAGGCCGCCGACCATGAACAGAAGTATGGTCTGTAGGGAAGAGCCCACAAAAGCCAGCTTGCGGCGACCGAGGTAATCCATGCTGTAAATGGCAACGAGAGTAGCTGGGATACCGACAGTGTTGGTGATTGCGCCGAGCCAGGATGACTTGATGCCGTTGAAATTGGCCAGGGCGAAGATGTAGCCCGAGTAGATAAGAACAGCGGCAATTCCAGTGCAGAACTGACACATGACTTGCAACCAGAAGCCGAGCTGGACACGCCGGGCGATATGCAGGTCGCCATAGCCGACGCCCACCAGCATAGACCAGTAGGAGTTGCGCTTGCCGCTCTCCTTCTCAAGCTCGTCGGCGACGATAATCTCGTTGACTTCGTGTTGAACCGTGGTTGTGTGAGCACTCTCGCCACGGGCCAGGGCGAGGATCTCCAGAGCTTCTTCCCGGCGACCGACCTTGACAAGCCATCGAGGGGATTCAGGCATCATCAAGGTCAGCGGTACCAGAATGAAAAGTGGGAGCATGTTGGCGGCAAACACGAATCTCCAACGGAAAGAGCCGTCGCCAAAGGTTGTGAAACTGATACCGAAACCGAGCCAGACGATAATGGCAATGCCGACAAAATTTGCCATGAACGTAGCCGTGATGACCTTGCCACGATGGTGAGAGGCTGCGATCTCGGCTGTCCAGGTGGGGACGGTGCTCATGAGCTGACCAGCTCCCATGCCAGCGATGATACGAGCACAGAGCATCATGTTCAGATTCTGGGCAGCACACTTGTATTTTCGTGAGATGAAATGGCTTTCAGCAGGAGGGAGTGTTGATGAACCGACTTACCTGTAGAGCACAACCCAAGAATGCCCAAACCGCGCCAAAATGCACAGCCTTGGAACGTCCGTACGTGTCGGCGATCCAGCCGGCCATAAAAGCACCGCAAAGGCTTCCCAGATAGTAAATGGCAACGATGCCACCCTGTCGGGTAGAATTGGTAACAACGCCATCTTCCGTGCCAATCTGCATTGTGTAGGTGTAGTGAGGTGCGGCTTGCACGCTGGCCATGGCTCCTTGTGCCATACCATCGAAGCCGACGGCGAAAGCAGCCACGAAGCCGGTAAGAAGGAGGAGTTGGCGCTGGCTAAGTCGCCGCCAGTAACCTTTGAGGAAAGCCATGATTTGTGCTGCGTCCCTTTGGCGGAGCTTGAGTTTTCTTGATGTATGGTTTAGATTGATCTTGCTTTGCACTCTTGACGAGGACTGCAAGGTAGAAACTTTGGATGGGGGCCGAAAATATTTCGTCGAGGTGATGATGATCTTTATATTCGTCTCTGTCCCAGTTTGTAGCACAACCTCCTTCACTTCTCCCTAGTCTCAACTGGACCCCACAAGCTCGAGATTGCTAGACACTACATCCACGCGACCAGACAGCCTTCGAGACGAGACGTAGACGAGACGTAGACGAGGTGCTGAGATTCGCTCTCGTCTCCACGCGAAGATTCTGTACCCCGATATTACTTCTGGGGGCGGAGAGCTTTTCGAATCGACGGCCAAACATGCGGGGTAGACAGTAGCTAGTAACGTACAAGGGTAAAAGCAACTGGAGGGACTTCTTTCCGAGGCACTCGTAAGGATCTTGGCCCAAATATTTGGAGACTATTGAAATTCGATAGTGGCGCCACAGCTCCCCAATTTGGCGCAAGACGGGCTGAGTTCGAGACGAATACGAGTTGAAGTTCAGAGGTTACAAAAAGTTCTAAGCTAGCGCCCCATGTACTGACCATTTGTTTAGCGAGACGTTCAAGGGTGACAGGCTTAGCAGCCTTGGTCGCTCCACCCTTCGAGGTCAGCAGGTGATACTCGAGACGCGGATTCAAGACGATCATGGTAAGAAGTAAGGGGTTTAGCCAGACAGATTCACCCATAATAACCACCTACTGGTATTCTACTCCAGAAGCATTGACCTGCGATTAATTGTTCAGTCTGGACGACTCATTATTGGCTCCATAGTCTTTGCATGCCTGTCTCGTTTGTGTTTCAAGGTATCAGCTAGCTTCCTATTCATGTGGACCAGACATCCTCCTGTAACCGCCGTGCCTGCTTCAGCTCGTATCTTACATGATTGTCCGCTGCCTTCTCATCATAGCCTTTTGCTTGCATCATGACCTTCACCAGCGCCTCACGTACACCTCGCGCCATGTCAGTCGAGCCGCAGACATAAAAGTATGCACCATCGTCCAGCATCTTCGCTACGAGTTCACCATATTCTTCCAGCTTATTTTGCACGTAGACCCTCTTCTCTTGTTGTCGTGAGAATGCTGTAATAATGCGGAACCTGTCTTTGCCCAGCATTTCCTCAGTCTTTTCCCATTCTTGGGAATACAAGTAATCGTGCTCAGGAGAGCGACAACCGAACAATAAGAGCATGGGCCCAACCTCTTGACCGGCCGTAGCAATTCGAACTCGCTCCTGGACAAACCCACGGAAGGGAGCAATGCCTGTGCCAGCTGCTACCATGATAATAGGAGTTCTGTTGTTGGCTGGCAACTTGAAGGTTGAATGGCGGATGTGAAGGAAGACCTTTCCCCCAGCAAGCTTGCCCCGTGGACCATCTAGATCGTAAGTCAAACCATTGGATGACTGACCTTCTTGATTAATGCCGTGCTTGAGAGCTAGTAGGTAGTTTGATGCCACGCCGTGCATTTTGTCGGCTATAATTCCCGAAGAGGAGCAGGCAGGAAGTGCTTTAGTGGTAACGACTGCGGTGATGGCAGGTTTCCGTGGCTCGATGGCCGGGGAAGACGCAATTGAATAGTACCGTGCTTGAAGACGCCCAAGGCGCTCAACGAAAAATCCGATCGGTACCTGCCATCTGGCTTCTGGATCCGCAAATTCCATGACCCTTGCGATGTTCCAGCATCGCAAGGTCACAAGCTGATGGAAAGTCTCACGAGATTCGATCAACGTTGACAGGGCTGCCTTCGCCCTGTCTGTTGGCGCATAATGGAGAAGCTTCTTCAGCAAATCGGACGACACAGGACCGCAAATTTCCAAGTAGTATTTGAAAATACTCTCGCGCGTTGTTGGCGAGGGGAGAGGAATCTTAACGTGTTCCGAATCGATATCGTCTCTGAGCCGAACCACAACAGGTTCTTTCCGGGAGTTTTCGTCCAGCCCCAGAAGGTCCATTATCTTATTGACCTCGTTCTCGGGATTTGCAGGCCAGATGGCCAGATGGTCGCCTGATTGATACTTCAGCTCCGGCACGCCTGAAAGGTCGAACTCCATATGCAAGCAATTGCGGCTGGGATCTGTGTAGAGTTCTTTACTTTGAGCAACCGGACAGCTGTATGGATTTCGATGGTTGATGATAGCACTTGTCGTTCCTTCGAGCTGAGCGCTACTCCTCTCCCCTAAGTAGACCTTGGCAAAATCGACTGTTGTACTTTCAATCAAGATCTCCGGCTCGTACCTGGATTCCGCCTCGGTCCAATTGTATTGCTGTGCAATCATAGTAAGGATGTTGTCCGACCACTCCATGAAATCCTCGTCGGTAGCAACAGTGCCTCGTGCCTCATCTCCTTTTCCAACAGGCCCAAGTCTTGTCGCTCCCATCAGGGAGAGTCCTGCATCGACCACATCAACGCACTTGTTGTAATATTTGTAGCTGCTGTTACCCAAACCAAAGGCACAATACTTCAGATTGCGTAGACGTCCTTGTTTGGCATCCACTCTGTCACGAGTCCAGCGTGAGACCACTTCAAGGAATCCGATTGCGTTATCGGTAGGGTCGCCCTCGCCGAAGGTTGCGAGAACGAAGATGGCGAGCTTTGAACCTGGAAAAGTCTCCAGGTAGTTGTGGTCGAAATCATCTAGGTCCGCCACAAAGGCTTTGACTTTGTATCTGGTGGTGAGATCGCGAGACAGGCTGTTAGCGAGACGCTCGCTTCTTCCACTTTGCGATCCGAAGAACACAACAACATCGGAGCCCTGCCATATCAGCGTTATGTTGATCCAGGGGGAAGGGCTTGTGTACCGTTTTGTCAAGGACCTTAACAATGTTTCTGCTATTCTCCTTCTGTATGTTGCCCTCTTCATTGGCGCCCCAAATGATGTCGAACCATCCTTTTTCGGGACCTGAGCCTGGGAAGAAGGTGTAGAGAAGCGCCAGCAGGACTATCAAGCCGAACTGGTCCCAAAAATCAAGATGTTGCAACGACAGCGATACCTTTGGCGGCAGGAGCGATGCCGACGGCAAGCGGATCCATGTAGGTAAGGTAGTGACGCTCTGCATCCCGGCGTCCATATTGAGAATGCCCTCCGACAAGACTCAGTTGTAGATACCTGATTATGAGCGTTATATTGCCAGAACTCGATATAAATGTAATTAACAAAGGCAAGGCGTGGCAAGGCACAACCTGTTTCCGGTCCAGAATCGCAGCCTTGTCGCCTTGAATTGGAAACTCCATCACGTCAACAACGGCTGGACCTGTCCCCGCTACCATCACAGACTTTTCATTTGTCTATCGATTGATCGGTGGTTGTTGGCGGCTTCAAGGAAGTGCAAATTGATAGGACACATCCCCATCCAGGGGTTTCGTCTCGAAATCGTCCCGTGCGCACTAACACCCTTCGTATCGATTTCGTCTCGGTTTGTTGCCATTGTCAGTGGGGCATCTCTTCGTTACGATTACTAGGGTAGTGTGCAAGACAGACAACAGCGAACACGCCTGTATTGGAGCACCATGTTGTGAGCACCATGTTCTGGTTAGTGAGTAAGCATGCAATCCCGCCTTTGGATCTGGGTATTTCAGACCGCCACTCTTGTGTTCCGCGATATATCTTGATCCTCCTGGATCTTGACCACCTTTTGTGCAGCGATGCACCTACAACCAAGTTAAACACTTTCAAATGGGACCTCCATGAATTTACATTTGCTCAAGGCTTGACGTCACACCCAAGTTACTACAATGTTCTTGTTCGTTCTCTTATCTGAAGCCAGTGGGCTGCTCGCTGTGGCCTACTTCATCATACTACCTCTTTTCGAATATTTCTATGATTCGAAGAAACTACGACAATATCCCGCACCATTTCTTGCAGGAGTGACCAATCTATGGCATATGCAGAAACAGTTCACTTACCAGCGCTGGCAATCAGTCGACAAAGCCCACAAGAAGTTGGGGCCCATCGTGCGCCTCGGTCCCAATGAGCTTTCGTTCACAGATCCCCGTGCCATCAAAGATATCTACGGGCACTCCTCGCCAGCACTGAAGGCAGACCTCTACGAGGCCATCTCGTCGTCGCATAAACATGTTCTGGACGTCATCGACCGCGAGGAACATGCTCGGAAACGCAAGCTGATCGCCAACGCCATGTCGATGAAGATGATCGAGGAGTATGAGCATCGTGTCCACGAGGACATTCTCGAACTGGTCAAGCAATGGGACGCACGTTGTACCGGCCCGCCCGCTCCTGGCGTAACAACACATCCTGAGGGAGAAACAATTGATGCTCGACGCTGGCTCAACCTCTTGACACTGGACATGATTGCCGACCTTGGAATGAGTAAGAAGATGGGCTTCGTCAAATCCGGAGATGATGTGGTCACGTGCGAGACGATTGGTGGGAAGACATATGAGGCCAATATCGAATTTGGAATCGGCACGAACCAAAATCTCACCGCAACAATGGGTCTGTCATGGAAAATGCGCTGGCTCACCTCCAAGTTGCTGGCTTTTCATCCTGGTTGGCAGACAGGCGCCAACATGACCAATTGGTCGCACCATCTGACCAAGCAGCGTCTGGCACGCGAGAGAGCTGGGGAAAAACTGCATGATATTTTCGACTCTCTCATCTGGACGAAGAACAGGCAGCCTGTTCCCCACGAGGTGGGTGAGATCACCGCGGAAGTCGCCCTGATCTTGACCGCAGGCAGCGACACGACAGGAATTGCACTCTGCAATATTCTGATGCTGCTGATCATGAATCCGCGATGCCTTGTCAAGCTACACGAAGAGTTAACCGCTGTATGCGGAGACTCGGAAGTCGTGCCAGCGTATGATGAGCTCAAGATCTTGCCGTATCTGAGAGCGTGCATCGACGAGGCATTGAGACAACGGCCGTCACTGCGCCAGGGCCTTCCGCGCACCACGCCCCCGAGCGGCATGGAGATCGCGGGACACTGGATTCCCGGGAACACCACAGTGTCAGCTCCATGCTGGACAATACACCATGATCCAGAGCTGTTTGAGGATCCTCAAGAGTATCGACCCGAGCGGTGGCTAGGGGAAGGGGGCGCAGAGCTCCAGAAGTGGTTCTTTCCCTTCAGTACAGGTGCCCGAGGTTGTGTGGGCCGTAACATTGCGTACATGGAGATCAGTCTGACCATAGCGACGATTATCAGACGCTATGAGTTCGCTTTCATCGAACCAAACTGGCAACCGACCATCTATGAGACATTGGTTGCGAAGCAAGGCCCGATGCCCGTGAAGCTCTGGAGGAGAACCAACAAGGTTTATTGCTAGATAGTATGGAGACTGCAAGCCATCATTATTAGTGGAGAGAATAACAATGACCTTTATCGTTTACTTGAAAATAGTAACGTTTGAGAATCGAGTATCATACCACACGTGGGAAAGAAAGCGAGCGTGGAGACCCAAGAAGTGATGGTATACATTAGTTTCGCTCCGTTGAGATTAGAATGGTCAAGCTGGCACAGTGCTAGATACCATTGATCCACCAACGCTTACAGATATTAAGGCATTTCCCATTCCTCTTTCAAAGAACTGATTATCCAAGCGGTGGGCCAGGAGTGTGTCTTCTGGAGATATAGGAGTAGATCAATGACGCCGTCGCGTTCGCGTTGGTCGACCATAAGTGGGCCCCCTGAAAAGATACCTAGTCAGCACCTCATCGACGGTCTTGAGTCAGGTTAGGAGAAGGGGTCATGGAGATCGTACATATAAATACTGCATGGCACAATGTTATGAGCATTGGTACCGTCGCAAGGGAGTTTTTACATGCGCCGCAGATGGATCGTGCATGCTCGACTACTTTGGCCTAAGTAAAGTTTCGTTAAACTGATGGACATGGTCTTAATGTATTGGAAATCCTTACATCTGATTCCCAAAGCCGGCCATGCATCCTTCGCACAGCAAACCGGGTGGGTTTGTACATGGTCAAGAGCATACAAGCAAGATGATAGTAGGCAAAGGCCATCACTGCCGTTGTCAGACATGAACGGAAAGCGGAGCTAACAAAGGACAAGAGGGGACAACTTACCATGCCAATCAGCGGTGAAAAAATACTGGGGAAAAGGATTCGAGCTTCCCTCGTCTGCCTGTCCGTGCCATACCGGGTCAAAGGTGGCAGGTCTGGTCTTTTTCCAGTTCTCAAGAGCCTCTGTCAATTGTTTCCACTCACCGAGTCGGGCAATCGGATCCGTGGTGCCTGTGCCAAAACAAAAGTGAAGGACTGTACTACACATCCAAACCATCGTGTTTGCCCACGCGGTCTCGGCGCGCAGTCGGCTGAGAGTATCACTTTCGACGATGACGGGCGGAGGCAGGAGTGTGAGACTTCTGTCTACGTTTGGCGGCTGCTGATTCACGCAAGCGTTGTAGAGGCATTGCTTGACGTATATCCAAAACGCAGCTTGTCGCAGCGTTGGGGAGGAGGGGTCTATGGATGAGGGTTGTGACGCGCGTATAAGAGCGGAACAGCCGGTGAGATGTTGTTCCTGATCCAAACCCGTAACCATCACTGGGGTGTGTTAGGGGACACTCAATACGCATTCGTAAGTGCACAATTTAAAGAGATCACTTACCATTGAGCTGCTCAAAGACACGTAGAATGACGATGGCGCATAGGAGTGCATCGTCATCGGCCACAGTTCCAGAAGTCAGTTGTTCTACGAGGAGTTTGACGCATGCTTGATGTGCCTGTTCAGCAGCCTCTGTGTCTCCCATGTGCCTTGCCGCCACAGACATGACTGCATGGAGAAGCGTCGGTGAAGTCTTCGCCATGGCTGGAATCTTAAGAGTGAATTGGCGTGACGCATCGGTGCAATCAAGCCACCGGCCAAGATTCTCGCTGTAGTGGTGAATAAGACATCCTTGCTGGTGAGTGACTGATGAATACTGGGGAACAGCACTGGTCAGGGATGGGATCCAGTGTTGTGACTCTGGTGAAAGGGATGCGGGATGCAATAACTGCGAGATCGAAATACTATTGCTTGTGAAGAGCTCCGACCCAGGTATCAAGGGGTAGTCGTCGGGCCATGAGTTTGTTGTATTTGTATCATCGGTCGAAGTTATAAGCAGAGACTCTCTGGGTGATGCGAGCGTCCCAGATGTTGACCGTAGAACGTCTTGCTCGTATTGATTGGATGGAGAGAATGGACAACTAGAGGGGGACTGATTCACAACACCCAGTGAGGTCTCGCTGTACGCTGTACTGAACCGGTGATTGAATGTCCCAGATCCCGTCGCTGTCGTCGTCGACGACGACGCGGTGGAGGCCCCTCTGCGCTGATGGATATCACGAAACTTGATACTCGGCGGTTGTCCGCGTAAGCAGGGCTGATCGCGTTTCTTGCACTGGCCGCACACTGGTTGTACTTCATCACCTGAGAATGGCCCTGTTGTCAGCGGACTGCCTTTAGGTGCGATCTGTCCAACCACCCAGTCAATCTTACTAACATTTCACATGTCGCGCTCGACAGGTTGCGCTGCATAACGAAGTCGTGTCAGTGAAAACTTTCTCAACACAGGCTGTGAGCGCCTTTGGCAGACTCACCAGCCGTCTCTGGATCGAAATTTCGCCATGTAGAACAGACACAAGTGCTCGGGACGACCAAAAAGCCGAGATCGACATTCGAAACGGCGTTTGTGGGGTGCAGACGAAACCTGGTCCTCCGCAAGACTTTCAAATATACCTGGGGAGCTGGGGAGCTGGCACAGTAGGGAAGCATGCGGGGAAGTGAGGGGCGTTATCGTCAAGGTCGATCGGTTACGAAGTTCTTGCGTCCAAGTTCCCGTCGTAACGAGTTCGTCTCGAATATCCCAAATTGAGCCTAGTTGGTTGGTCATAGATTGCTTCCTCGTGACGGCGGTGCCCTGTGAGCGGGCTCGGCCGGCAATTCCTTTTCATGTCTTGATCACGCAGGGTCAAATCTCGCACCAATAGCATAAGACGCGAAGCGGCTTCCAGTTCTGCCGTGGACAGGGACTTCTCATCTGAATCTTTTCGATCCACGAGAATCCGGGACATCGAGGCTGAGGAGAAGATTGGTGATAATGATGTGCATGAAGATGGAAGCACATGACTTGCGCCCGTGCAGGCTCTAGGCCTGTAAGGGAATAGCTCGACTATCTCGACTAGCTCCCCTCCGTTGGAAAGTCTGCCGACTTCAACAACGCTCACCTCACAGTAGTACCTAGGTACAGGTGTCAACACTCCTAACCACTGCCCTTCGCACTGCCAGGGCGACTTCGAGTTGATCTGCGCAGCAGAGGCCAACTGGACGGGAGATAATAATGATCACGACCGTGGATGGTCCAATGTGGGAAACCCGGACAGGGAGACTGCAGGATATGTACTTCAGTACGTGCGCACGATACCCGACGATGATTGCTCAGGTTGATTTGGTCCCACCAAAATGAGGGTGCGCCACTCGTCATGACTGGCTGAAGACGTCGTCAGATAACCGGGGTCGTGGGCTTTGTAGGCTGCTCCGTACGTGCTCTTCGCGGTTCGAGATAAAAATGCTTTGCCGTAATGAGTTCAGATGACTAAGAGTCCCTGAATGCTAACAATCGACAACCACAGCGCCTCAACACCGATGTCTTCGCTTCAAAAGGCTCTACCGCTGAGACTGAGACAATCGTCGCTCCAGTTCAGCCTGAATGCTCTGCTGTTGTGTCTCCTCGTACCCGGGCGGCGCATCAGGCGGCGGCTGAGGTTCCGACGGGCCCGTTTGCGGAGGTGTCCGTTGACTGATGCCACCCGGCGACTCAAGCAGGTCAGGAGGGTCTGCGCCCTGGTACGACGCTACTCTGTCACTTCCAGACTCCTGGTATGAAGGCAGTTGGTCCAGATGAACAGTGTCGAGGTTCACATTGTCCAGAACACTGTCCTGTCGTCCGCCAGTCAGGTTTTCCTCCCTGGCCGTCGACACAACTTGTTGCAGTCTCTCCTTGATTCGTTCGAAAGTCGAATGGAAGTCTGGGGCCCCGCCTTCTTTGAACGTCAACTTGAGTTCGATGTTGGCATGGGCGGTCGGGATGTTGCCGCCGGGCACTGGCTGAAGTACCGCTTGCCATGCATTCGGTCCGAACCAGGGCATCGAGACACAAGAGTCATGGATGTTTAGTAGTGGCGCCGAAAACGATTTGAGCTCTGGAGTGGCAGTGTCCGGAAGATAAATGATCTGTCCCCATTAGTCGGAGCACCTCGCACATAGTCCACCATGAACTCACTCTTTGGTTTGTGATATATGCTGTGCCCGAGTTGCAGTGAATGGCCAAGGGATTATTGCCGGGATACGTGGCTGGAGTAGTGATGGCCAAAGCCAGTCTTGGGGTCGACTTGTGCATGATCCGTTCGCCTGGTAATGGTACAAAGCCTTTCTGGCTGTCCAGCATGACCCAGCTAAATCAAAAGAACATTAGCTCGCGCCTCGCTCGTACAAACGATCGAAAATGCGTACTTGATGGACATGACGCCGGCTGTGAGAGATGTGAGATTTAGGCAGCTAGGCCGGAGGCCTCGAAGCGAAACCTTGGAGATTTGTGATGCGCCGCCCTGCGGACGGCTGTAGGATTTTGGAAGCGACACAAGCGGGTTAATGGTAAGGGATACACTTTCGGTGTAAAGTTGATGATATCTTTGATGGCTTGTTGCTGTCATGTCGTTGTCAGGAAGTCGGCCTTCGGTTAGGCAGCGAGCGGCTTCACCTGTTTCGGGCTAGTGTGGCATGGTCGCAGGCTGGGCGCGCCGCCGCTTTGACCGCTCCAAGAACCCTCGCCATCGTCCCATCCCGATCGTCCCAATCGTCCGTTTCTTCCTTAAGGTACTCTCCATCTGCTTCCTTGCTCACCTCCGTCACCTTGATGCACCTGTCGTGCATTACAGGCTTCCGCCTGCATAGGCCACCCTAACATCTACACCGACCCCTTGAAACCGACCTCGCCCATTCCCAGCACACTCGTGTCAAAGTCCGCAATCTCCTCTCCTCCGCATCCTGCACCTCTTGACGCAGCCTGTTGTGGGCCCCTTCAGGTCTTCTATTCCACGATGGCACACTCGGCTTCGCCACCTACACAACGTACTGCTGAACCTCCGCCGTCCATACTCTACGCCGCGACCCAGGGACCTGAGGTGTCGCCAAGGGGTCAGCCTCCTTCTTCCACCTTGCAAAGATGATCGGCGTGGTGGGCTCCTCTGTCGTTCCTTGCAGTTTTGCAAAAGACCGGGAAAGAGTCATTAAAATTGAACATCGTCAAGTGGCGAGTGAGACACCCGGCTCCTCTGCTGCTCCGTCGGTCTTGCAATCATGCATCTCAACTTGGTGGAGATTGACATGGAACAGCGTCATACAGCGGGTGCTGTGTACAAGCTGGCACAGCATGCTATGCGCCACATCTGTATGTCCATTCACAACCTCACTGCAAAAGTTGATCGCCAATGGTTTCACTCCAACGATCGCAGCCGCACTTCCCAGACGATAATGCCTATGATGGGCGGGTGTTTGCCTATAAGGTTGCCCATCAAGTCCGAAGAAGACCGCAGCATCGTTGAAAGGCCCATTGGAGGCGACTGTCTCGGTAGTTCAGGACGCTCTCATCGTACTTGGACCAACAGGAATTGCAGGGACGAGCCAGCGCCCAATGCATTACCCTGTTTTGAGGATACCACTGTCGTCGTGAACATTACTAATCTTCGTGATACCTAAAGCCCTTGTCTCTCATCGCTTTTTTGGTGGCCTGACCTGCTCCACTCTGTCGTCGCGGCGGTATTACCCTCCGAAAGAGTTCACGTAAAGTTTGCGTAGCCACCAGGGGAGAAGTCATATGTAGACATGGGGCAGCTCATCAGTTGTGAGGATCTCTGTCTAGGAGAGTACGGTTCCCTCCAGGACTTCATCACGCACAGAGAATTACTACGGACGAGTTGGAGTCCAAGGCCATAGCATCATTCGGATATACCTAGTTAGGGTGGGTAGCTTCAGACATGATCGGCGGGCCCAGTCTGTTGTTGAAATGGAGACTTGTCAGTCTCGGCATACCTACCTGACATTCCTCCTTCATCACTTCACACTTCGTATCCTACACGAGGACTACCATCGTAGATATTCAATCCCCGGCCTATGAATTACTTGCTTCGAAAGGCACAATGGGCGGCCTACTCCGGACACACGAGGAGTTGTGCGACTTTCTCACTCATCAGTCTAGCTCCTCTTCACCAACCATTGACGCAGCTGACCTGAATCCGGTGGTCAACAGCCGCATGCATCTGGACTTCTAATCAGCGCCGACCCGGCTACAGGTGCCCTAAGAAGGATGCGGGCGGCTGGCATAGGATTGCGGGCTGAAGTTTAATAACCGAAAACCAAACCCTCCCCGCCGCACTAAGTGTTATGTAGAGAATTGCATTAAAGACGATGGAGGTCAGTGGAGACGTTGACTGTGAGAGGATCGCCGTCGCAGGAAGAGACTCCTTTTCAGAAGTACTCAGGGCATCAGAGCTAAGTATAAGGGACTTGGCACGCTAGTTAGTACTACTTTGGGAGACATTTTTTATGACCGAGTGATTTCCTCTCCTACCTGTGTTCGGACAGCATTACGTCTCACTCTGAGAAGAGCATCGAGCATGCTGCAAACAACACCACTCCGCGAAATGTCAACTTACATGCCTGGCGGCGCAGCAATACCTGAACGCAGTTTCTGATGTCTACAATCAAGAGATTGTAGCCATCTCTTCCTGTCCTCCCTTACTCTTCGTTGACCTTCGGATGCAGCAGACTTTGTTGTGCTTGGGCGAAACTGGACACAGCCCACGCAGAGGCCACGTCAAGGACAACAGAGGAATCCACCGTGCTTCTGCCCGTCTTGGATATCTGCCCATGAGAATGGCCGAGAGCGAAGATGTGGCCGCCGCCGATTCAACCCTTGGCTCAGGCCAGGTAATGTGTACAAGTCGGCCACGGTCCTATATGCCATCCTGGCCTTAACATGCTGTTGAAGCATAGATCTACAAGCCACGAGTCTACTCCTATTGCGACCGGGCTGGGTAAAGCACAGTGCACCTCTGAGCGTGCCCGGCATGCAAATCGGCTGGCTGGCGAAATCCAGCATGTCGTTACCGAGTCCGGAAATATTTCCATGCCGTTGTTCTGACCAACTACTGTGATACTAGTGTCTACTTACCTGGATAGTGAGTGATTTGGTACTGGTTGTTACGTAAGTTGTCCCGCCCTTCAGCCTCTGCTAATTCGCAGACACATAGGAGCACTTCAGCACACTCAGGTTCTTGTCGCAGAGATTCGCATGATGCCGAGCCAAGATAATACTGCCAACACAGTGGGAATGTACATTCGAGGAGCAAGAAAGAATGGTTTTGCGTGTAAACCCGCTCATACCTCGATCTGCCACCGACCGAGTTCAGGACATGCCCGCGGAGATGTCGAATACGCGCTATTTCAATGGATTTTAATTGACATGCAACCATCATACCACACTAGTTATTGATCGAGGGACTCGATCTGCCATTATTCATTGCTCCTTCCATTGCCGACTTTGGTTTTACTCAACTCATCATCTTTACGAGACCATGCACGTTACCCTGGCGACTTTTTCACCATGAACAACCTCTCACACTTGGTCAGCAGGTCGTGGATCGGAATCGCCAAGTCAAACGCGGGCAGAGTGAGAGGGACCACACTTACGCAGACAGCGACCTTCAAGCGGTATTCGCTTGTGCCGGTAGTGGCCGTGTCTGGAGCTGCAACTCTCTGGTTGTTCTCCTCTCAAACGACTGTCCACGCTGAAGCTCCTCACTATACTAGCATCAAACACTATGCCCGCGACCACGCTCACTCTCACACGCACGGCTACGACAAGCGACTTGTCCTACATACGGCGCCAGTGACTCCCTCTAAGCCCGTCGCACACGAGAATAGGGCCTATATGGCCGATATCGATACGAAGCTAGAACATGAATCTTTGGATCTGGCACGACATCCCGTGGAAGAAGCCGTACTGACGAGTGCACCAAACGTCCCTCCATCTATCACCCGCGATTATCCCGTGGTTCTAAAGGTGGATCTAACAAGAACCATAAAGAAGACACAATTGACAGGTACATACAAGTACGAACAGTAGACATTCAACGACCAGGTTCCGGGACCTTTTATTCGCGCACGTGTAGGTGACATTATAGAAGTGACATTCACTAATAAGGACGAGAGTAGAATGCCGCATAACATCGACTGCTACGCTATTCTGGGCCCAGGGGGCGGTTCGGCGGTGACGACGACCGAGGAAAATCAAACTAAGACGGCAAGATTCAAGCTACTGTGTCCCGGACTCTTTGTCTATCATTGCGCAGCGGCCCCGGTGTCAGTCTACATCGCCAATGGGATGTTCGGGCTGATGTACGTCTAGCCAGTAGAGCATGATCTTCCTGCTGTAGATAAAGAGTATTATGTGATGCAAAGTGAGTAGTACCACGAGCCACCCGAGGTGGACGATAACGGCAGGAAGTCGAACCAGGTGGAATTTTCCTATCCCAATGCACTGCGCGAAGAGCCCGAGGCCGTCGTTTTCAACGGGAGGGAGTTAGCCTTGACCCGAGATAAGCCTTTGAAAGCAAATGTCAACGATACCGTACGCATCTTTTTCGGCAATGCAGGACCGAATCTGACGAGTGCTTTCCATGTGATTGGGGGCAATTTCAGACGTGCGTATCGTGATGGCGATGTTGTCAGCCCGCCGGCGCAATTTGTCTCGACCTTAAGTGTTCCACCGGGCGGAGCAACCATCGTCGACATGCACATGCTTGTGCCCGGGACGATGACCTTGGTCGATCATGCCATTTTCCGTTTGGACAAGGGAGGAGTCGGTTACTTGAATGTGGCCGGGAAGCCCAGGCCTGACATCTATCAGAGCGTGCAACCTCCTGCGCCGTGTGTTGGATGCAAGTTACATCCCTGATGAAGCTGGCTCCCTTCCAGGATGATATATGGGTCTCGAAAGCAAACTCCAGAACAGTTGAGTAGAAAGTCCTGGTATCGTCGTTTGTGTGGGCGTGAGGTCTGTATTTATTGCTTGGGTTATTTCGTTCTGGTTCGAGCATGTGCATGTGGCTGTCCCATGTGTCTTTTGGTAACGGGCGTGAGAGCTTTGGTTGCTTCTGTGGCGAGGATAGAGCATACGATTTGGCGTTGTGTGTTGGTCGGAGAGATAAGCTGCGCTGTGAGCGGCAGTTTGCGACCGGCTTGGGGAGAGTTATGGTGTTATTCCTGCGGACTCTTCATTCATATATGGTTAGAATGAAAGCCAACCATGGAAGCAGTAAGAGCAGCGATCGGTTGTGCCAAAGCCACAGGTCTGTTGAAGTTTGAGCACAATAAAGGGGTAACACTGTGTGTCAATGGAATGAGCCACATAAGGCTATACTCTAGTTACCACCCTCTACCAAAGGAACTCATTCTGTCCCATGTTGCTCCTCACTGTGACCTATACTGCCGTTCCTACTCTCTACGAAGAGTTTTGGTGTTGATATAGTGATTAAAACTCAGCGGACGTGGCGAGTGTGCTTGGCTGGGAGCCCTCTTCCGAATTATACTGTAGGCCTGTCCATCAGAACGAAGTGTTGACGGCAATCCGGCCCGTTTTCGTACCCTAGCTGGAAGTGGAGGGACTTTGAATACTGGACTTGCCAATTTTGACGAAGAACGATTTGGTGTTGGCGAGTGGTGGAGAAAATCTCCGTCTTCATCATGTGTTGAGCCGCAATCCGAAGTGATATCATCCTCCACAAATGGTCTCTTTCCCCGTACATTTTCGGTGAATTCGCGCTCAATGGAGGAGAAGGCACGGCTCTCATAGCCGTGCTGCGTTTTGAAGGAGGCGAAGGCTAGAATAGTCTGAAGCCGACGAGCAATTTATTTGCGAAATTCGTCATTAGCCACGGCGCAAGTCCACGAATAGTTCAGAAGGGCAACCATGGAGATTTCTGGTCGATGCATAACTTTCGCAGCGACCTTAGTTACCATATCGGTATCATCATATCTCTGCTGAACAATCGGTCCCGTGTAAAAACTAGCAAAAGACGTCATTGCCATCAGTGGGAGTCAACATAGACAGTAGGCCATATTGAGTTCGAGAGGTACGAAGGCAGCAAGGAAGGAAGGGATGGAGCGGGAATTGCAACCTCGACAATGTGAAAAAAAAGGCAGCGCCGGCCAAGCAAGGTCGTGTCTCTCCAGGGAAGTTCAGAATTTAGATGGCTGGGTCAAACATTCCAAAAGCTGTAACTTCTAACCGGTGTGGACGCTTGACTGGGAAGACCTTGTAGCGACAAATAAAGTATATGGCCACAGCAGCGCCTGATGATGGCGTTGTCCTAGCTCTTTGCCGGAATTCTGCCCTGCCGTGTCAGGCTCCGGTCGAACCTTACTCGTAACTTGAGCGTGTTCTCTGCTCATTCGACGAGATGCCTCAGTCACATCCTAGCCTCCACCACCTGGTGAAGATAAGGACTAAAGTACCTGCTCGTGAGAGTTACTGTGACTGTCGAGCCGTGGCAGTTGGAGTTGAGATGGGACGGTTGGCTACGAGGCTGGCTGGCTAGTCTGGTGCCAGGGTCGTGCAGGGTCAAAGTTCCTTGGCGACATCGGCATACTTTCCTAAGAAAAATGGTCCATTCCTCGACTCCTAGGACTACACCGTACTCCGTATGCGACCCAGACAATCAACTGAGGACACTAAACCTCTGGTATCTCAGCACCAGTTCTTCTGACTGGGGAAGAACTTCCCCCTCTTGCATTGGCCATGCATTCACTATGCCCACGACACTTCCCCTCCTACGGGAAAATGTCACATACGAGGAGGCCAGACAAAGAGAAATCAACACCGTTCACCAACTAACATATCCCAAGGCGCAACTCGAGTTCTACAATTTCCTTTACAGACGTCAGATCCTAATTCAGAAGCGAGTCGCTCATCATCTCAATGTACCTTCTTCAACGTGTCAGGTCGCGGCTCCCAAGGACTGGATGCAGGGCAGCTTCAATCTATGCATCCCAGTAACTTTGGCCGACTCGAAACGTGTTCTTATTCGATTTCCGCTCCCTTATCGTGTCGGCGACAAGGTGTGTCCGGGAAATGCTGATGAAAAGGTTCGGTGTGAGGCTGCAACCTACGTATGGATGCAAAAAGAGTGCCCGAGGATCCCAATTCCTCGCCTCTATGGATTTGCCCTCTCAAGCGGCCAATGCGTATGTCCTCTTCCATGCTCTGGGCAAAATTAGGAACTTCTTATTAACGTTGTACAGTTTACTGCAGTTACGCATCGCCCTCTGCTCACCCGTTTACTACGTTTCCTTCGACATCGGTTCCTGTCTTGGTTCGGTCGTCCTGTTCCCTCCGACCTAATCCCTCATCACACCAGTCTGTCGCATGAGTTAGGGGGATATATACTCATAGAGTATGTTGATCAGACAAGGGGAAAAGCGCTAGCAGATACATGGGAGACTGGCCGAATGAACAAAGAGCTCAGGAGCAATTTATTTCGCAGCCTCTCACGAATCATACTGGCAATGACCCGGATTCATTATCACCGAGTTGGATCATTCATCATCGACGACCAAGGTCTTCTGCGGTTAGAAAACCGACCTCTTACGCTAGAGATACAAGATTTGGAGAACGATGGAATTCCTCTTGATATCCCAAGAGGCCGTACATTCTGTACCGCCGACGCATATGTCGATGCTCTGTTGTCTTGTCACGACAGTCGTCTACAACATCAGCCCAACGCAGTCAACGATGCAGGGGACTGCGTCAGTCAGATGTGCGCCCTGGTGCTCCTACGCGCCTTACGTCCTCGATTTTTTGACCCGAAGCTCAACCATGGGCCTTTCGCTCCTGTTCTGACTGACCTCAATGTCCACAACATCTTTGTGGACGATGATTGGAATGTCACTTGTATCATTGATCTCGAATGGACTGCAGTCCTTCCGCTTGAGTTTATACGGACTCCTCGTTGGCTGACAAGTCAGGCCGTGGACGAGATTGACGTCGATAACTACAACGTGTCCCGGGAAGAGTTCATGGGAATCTTTGAAAAGGAAGAAGGATACCTTGGTCGCTGTGACGATAACTTTCGATGCTCGTCTATTGTGAACAGGACCTGGACACTGGGTACATTCTGGTATGTGCTTGCCTTGCAAAGCTCGACCGGTCTTCATACACTCCTGTATGATCGCATCCAGCCGCGTTTTCATAAGGTGGATGAGGACAGCACCGACTTTTATATATCGACTTACCAGTACTGGACGGAAAATGCCAACGCTTTCATCAAAAAGAAAGTCGAAGACAAGATTGCCTACGATGAAAAATTATGCGAAGTCTTCGAGATGTCCCTGCATGATCGGTTCTGAAGCAATGTGTCACGGCGATGGCGTACATCAGATGTTTCGTTCAGCTGCTCTTGCCCTTGATGTCCGGTGCTGTTTTCATTTGACCTTGTTTCGTCCTTCAAGAGTACTTCATGACTTGTTCGTCACATGTCCTAGACGGTGACTTGTTGCGGGAAGTCCTGTCTTGTAGTGCGTCGTTGGTTGAGTCAGTAAGTACGTCACGGATGCCGCCGTTATAACGTCGAGAGAGGCTGTCATATTCTACCTTAAGACGGCAAGCACACTGTCCGGGAATAGTAAAGTTGTGAAATATCCAGCCACCCAATCAGAGTTGTTCAATTCCAAGCTCGATCCGAAGCTCTTCCTGCACCCAAGTTTCTCGTTACCACTTGTACACCACAGGAGGACACCTCGACCATATCAACGTGTCCGCAGAGTGCTGTGCTTCTACTGACAGGTCTCCCTATTCCCACCTACACATCCTCCCTCTCAGTTGCGGCGCTGTGGCGCGATAGCGATCAAGATGGGGATCACAGATTTCTTTTCCGACCTGCTGAGCTCGGTGTCCTTCGTCCAGGACGTCCATGCCGAGGCTCCCGCCGACGATGACGAGTCAAAGGAAGGTGGAGATGATGAAGCAAATGATGAAGACGGCGGTGATGACAAAGAAGAGGGAGGAGACGAGGAAGGTGGTGATGAAGAGGAGGGAGGTGATGATGATGAAGAAGAAGAGGAGGAAGAAGAGGAAGAGGAACCCGTGGATCCCAAGCCACAACTAGAAGAGGGTATGTTTACGCCGAGTCACAGAGGCATACGCATATATTGCGGCTATCACACGAGAATTGATGCTGACCAAATATTGAATCGGCAGACTGCGCCAAATCCGCGCAATGCTCAGGCTACAAGCACCACTACGACGAGTGCGTCGAACGGGTCACCTCAGCCGAAGAGAACCCAGACCACAAAGGACCCAAAGAGGACTGCGTGGAAGAATGTACGTCTCCGCATATATGTCGCTGAGTCGGTGGCGACTAAGCTGTCATTCGAGTATACCAGGACATAGCTGACTTCAGGGCAGACTTCCACCTCCAACACTGCGCGACGCAATGCGCTGCCGTCAAGCTGTTCAAGCAGCTAAAATAGACAAGCATCCTCACTCAAACCGCTCCTCCACCGATGCCAAACACGTCCAATTTTTTCGGACTTGCGGATGCTATGGGAATGAACCCTTGTACAGAAGACTGCAGCACTGCATCTGCACGATAATGAGAACAGTGGACCAGAGCAGCAAGCAAGCTTCTTGCCAGTCTCCTCTCCATGCGCGGCCGCATATGCGTTTGGCTGGCAAGATTTTGGTTCTGGAGGGATTTCTGGCTCTCCGATGAACAATGACATCAACCCACAAATAGTCACGCCTGTACAGCTATCATCAGAATAAAACGAAAGAGTTATTTTTTTGCATTCATTGTTTCCTCTATCTTTCGTCTGACGGTTCACTCCACCCTTGTGGTGTTCTTGTTTTAACTCATCTTAGGGGACATCAGAAATGATTGTCGCGACGGAAGACCATTGATGTGCTCTGCATTGCCATCGCCATTTCGTCAACATTTATCAGTTGGGCTGATCAGCCGAATGTCCCACTCCAAACACGTCTCAGTCGTGAAGCAATTTCTGGCCCTCGACGTCCCCAATAGCTTCTTATATCTTGATTCGGGGCATGAGCGAGTGTGCCGATGCATGAGGGCGCTTCACCGCGCCTGATGGCCGATACTAAATACCAGTTCGAGCAAGAAAAGGACCAAGCCGGACATTGATCACTGCGTACATGGGACATGAGGTGGATATCGCTCGTACATGCTGGCGGCTACCGACATCAGTATCGTCATTCTCACTTCCTCGTGGAACATCTCTCGATAGCCGCCATCGAGCCCCATTATTCGTGAAAACATGCCCTCGGTGACTATGGCCAAAGACTGCAGAAGTTCTCTCATTAATTGTGGCCTACTATAGTAGATTCTTCAGAGATCGCCGAGCTGCTGCCCATATTGCGCGCTATCCTAAATATCCAAGATTGCCCTTATATTCATTGCATCAAATGGCAGCAGAATCTCAAATGCCCCTTGCCGGACTCGTAGGCTCAACATCAATGGTCTGCTCGTCGTGGTCCAGCTCTTCGACGACCTGCTCAAAGTGCGCCTCGTTGTTACCGATCCGCTTCCCATCTCAGCTTCCTGACCTGCGCGCGGCGCCCGAAGAGACCCAGACACAGGGGCAACGGCGCAACGGAAATAGCCAGCACGGCCTGAAAGATCAAAGCGCGCTTCATATTCTGCGGGGGACTCGCGTCTTTCCCATGCTTCAGCGCAGTCATAATGACAATGAAGATACCACCGAGCAACTGACCGCCGCACCAGCACAGACTGCTCCCCAGCTCCGGACCCAGCGGGTAGTGAATCTCGACGAGAAACTCGAGAACCACGGGCACGAGGCCGAAACTCGCGGCGCCGAGGATGGCGCAGACCACGTCCACGTACGCAAGCGAATGTGACTGTGGAGCCCATATGATGATCAGATACCCGATCGCCAGGAATGGGATTGCGCACCGGATGTACCACAGATAACACTTGTACCGATCGATGATGGGGGACGAGATGGCTGCGCAGACCAGCCCGACGACGATGAGCACGGCACCCGCAATCCCGGCGTCTGTCTCGCTGGACCCATACGGCTCGAGGATCTGATTTATCAAGCTGGAAAAAGCGTTGAAGAAGCCCACGTACACGACGAACGGGATGAACATGAGGTAGAATTCGACACTGCGTGAGAGGATGCGAAGGTCCTTGGTCAAGCTCGCGCGGTCCATGTGGTCTGGCACGCTGCCGGCGGAGGGCGGCGTGGGCGGTTTCGCGGGGATGAAGAACGCTGGCACACACGCCACGCTGGAGATGATCGAGATGTACAGGATCATGTTCGGGATGTCGGACGGTTTCTTAGCCCAGAAGGGTGAGATCAACTGGCCGAGCGCGGCACCGAAAGGGTTCGATAAGGATGCGAGTGCCGTCGCGGTGGTGCGTCCGGCAGGGCTGAACCATATGTTGCTGTAGGATGTGGGAGAGGAGAGGACAAAGGGTTGAGCGAAGCCGATGATCAACTGGCCGACCATAACTCCGGCGAAGTTGTTGGCTTTGGTGGCACCGTATTTGATCCAGTTGCCCACGAGCAGGAGGCTGGCGGCGATGATGATCGCGGTCTTGGGCCCATGTTTGTGCAAGACGTAGAATGTCGCGGGCGTGGTGATGCAGAAGGCGAACAGAAAAGCCGTGGACACCCAGTTGATGTTGGTCTCGGTCGTGTGGAAGTACTGCGCCGACGTGGACGAGACGGGCGCGAAGGCGATCCAGTCCCAGGATACGACGATATTGAGCAGGACGAGTTGCGCGAGGCCAAAGAATCGACGTTTGTACACCTTGTAGGGGACGTTGGAAGTCGTGCTAATGCGAGATAACGTCCGTCTGGCTGGTGATGGTCGGCGAATGGCTTCAGGTGCTAGGAACTGGGAGTTGTCGCTGGCACTGCTGCCGGCACCTGCAGTTTCGCGCTGCTCGACTTTGCGCTCCGGCAGTCTACCCATGATGATGGATATGGCAAGAGATAAGGATTGCAAAACGACGAGCACGCGCCAAATTTCTAGTTTGAGGGTCTCGCCACGGAAGGTCCTCACCCTTCCGTTCGTTGTAGACGAAAAGTGGTCGGCTTCACCCACCAACGGAAGGCTTATTGCCGTCCCCGTTGCCGTAGCACTGAGCTGTCGACATGTTTGCCTGTGTCAGTCGCCGTGGATGAATGGCTAGGTTGATAAAAGGAGAGAGGGGTTCTCAAGCAAGTGTTTGAAGCAAATTTAGCGATGGAACGTTACAGCTGCGGATTTCCTCCGTAGGTTGACAGGCATCATCAGGCTGGGCACCAGGATCATCCACTCACCTTAGTGCCTGGCCGAGCCGATCCCGAAACCTTTGAGATAGAGCAAACACGAGCAAAGTACTCCATACCGACCGGCACTCGTACAGAGCTCGACGGAGGCCTTCCCCGGAGCATCGACATTTCGACATATGTATATCATTTCGCCCTTTACTGCGGATTCAATACTCTCGCTTAAGTGTCGAGGCGGCTGACAAATGAAATGAAGCGCAAGTCGAGATCAGGAGCTAATGTTCACATACATCAAATACTTTCCTGGAGCACTCTGAGCAACCAAACTAGGATCTCCCTCGGGTTGGAGACTCTGAAAATCATGCCCGATCGCAAAGATGAGACCGGGTCAGCACCGGATTGCTTCGTACACATTGTTACCTCTCGATTGGAGGGGTTTGGGCGGAATATGAAAATCATGCATTCTCACAGCGCAACAAGTAGCTTCGTCTCTGTGGGTGGTGGGTGGAGGGTTCCTGATGGCCTCGGGGGGAAAACGTTTGCAAACACCGGCATTGTCAAGATTCTGACAGCCGCCAGGTCGCTATCCTGTCCATAATACAACCTGAGGTGAGAATAAACAGCGACGAGGGAAGCCAGCATCTTTCAGTACGGTCAGTGCTGCAGCCTGCTTGGGTCGGTGTCAGGGTCTCCGTATGTGTACGGCCATGACGGCTAACCGCATGCTTGCGCTCGAGGCCGCATCGAAAATCTCGTGTACCATAGCACGAGTCAAGAAATCTGCCCAAACTTCTGGGTTGTAGAATAGTCAATCGCTTGCGCCCGACGCCACGGTATGCCCAGGTCCGTCAAGAGGGCGTTGCGACAGCCTTCCGAGTCGGTTGAAGGGCAGCTCGAGTGACAGTCAGTGAGCCTCACTAGCCTTCAATTTCGGCCTTGATACCTGACATTTCGCGAGATCTGTGAAGTCAGGCAGTTCACTGAGGGTTGCCTTGGATGAAAAACATTCAGGATGGAAGAGACGCCTCCCCTGGCCAGAACTGGAGGCGTCATGCATAATGTGCCTGGATTGGAAGTCAGACTCAGAAGGCTCGAAGCGCCTGCAATTGAAGTCCACAACAGGAGGCGGCTACAGACTTGTAACCGCATATTAATCGAAGGACACACGGCCGAGAATAGTCGCGTGATTTGCTTCTGAGTTTGGTATTGATGGTCTCCTTGCGACGACTCAGTATCATCATTTATGTCAGGTAAGCAAGATGGGAGGATGAGAGATCGGCTGCTTCTTTTTCCTTGGGCTCGCTGGGTCTCACCAGGCTGACCTAGGCTCGCTGTGTTAGGCCCGCTAGGCTCACTAGGCTTACCCGGAACGAGTGAGGGGCGCTGCGGCGAGTGCATTTCCGGGCGACAGGTACCTAACAGGCGAGGTTCCGTCATCAGCCACATTCCTCACACCCTCATTTTACTTGCTCCAGTCTTCCAGAATTGGCTTCCACTTTCGTCTGGATTGGCTCAAATTGCATCGACCCTCGTCCGCCCACCAAGGCCATGGCAAAGCGGTCAATGCTCACTGGTTGTGACAGCCCTCCCGGGCTCGTGGTATGACCCATGTCTGCGCCTATCGAATCGCTAATTGAACGCGTCTCCAGCTGATTTCCTTCTCAACTCCCTCCCCTGGGCCTCTCCTGAACTTCGAGTCCATAATAGAAATGGTTGATGATAGTTGACCATCTAAACATTGTGCGCGGAGCCCGCAAACGCCTTCTTGTTCAAACGAGCGCATGTGTTTGTCCACGGCGACCGTTCTTTCCGTTAGTATCAAGTCAACGTTGGACAAGACACGATGATTGCGCAACGTCGTTGACACCACTTGGATTGTAACACTCAAGCATGTGCGCCATTGAGCCGCCTCTTCGAATGTTCTGCAACATCTCCGACGCCTACCCCTACCCCTACGAACGTTGACTGCGAGGCATTGGATACGACCAAAGAGAAGGCGTTCGGAAGCATCAACAAAATGCAGTCTTATAATTATGGAGTTCGACAGTCCGCAGCCGAGAGTATGGACGACAATCGGAGTCGCTATGTTCCCAGCTCTGTCTACAGCGGCCCTGGACCGATCGACGACTCTCCCGCCATTGGAAATACGCAGAGCTTCATGTCTGGCGCTTTGCGAGGCCCTTACACTGACGACCAACCCACCCCTCGCTTTGCACCAGTAAGCAAAGTCTCATCCGTCCTTGAGTCTTCGTGCTAACGTGTCGAGCAGCCGATGCCGAAGCAGCCACGAAATTCCACCCTCCTGAACATCAACGACCCAGTGGCGATGCACTTGTTGGCCGAGACTGCAATGAGCGACAGTAGGGATTTCGAAGTCCTGTCGTTTGAGGAGATTGATCAGTTGAAAAAAGAAAGGGCTCACCTGCGAGGCAAAATCGAGACATCGAGAAGAAAGTTGGCACTCGAACGCAAATTACGGGATGCTGCTCAGTCACTGAACCGGCTATATTCTGTCAAGGACAAGAGCGATGGCTCAGGAGGCTCACCGAAAAGGACCCGGAGAAGTTTTCTGGGAAACATCAAAAGCGGCGGAACTGAGGCACTGAGCCGGGCAGACGACGAATATGCTGCCAGTAATAAAAAGGTGGAGGAACTCACACTGGAGCTGTCACAAGAGGAGAAGCAGCTTGAGCGAGTGGAGAGGCGGATCCTGCAGCATACAGCAGGTATTTTACAGATGACACACAAGGGACTGAAGAAGAATGTTCGAAGGTCCGAGTTGCCCAGAAGTCCGGAGAGTATGACCAGCCAGCCCAATGGGCGGAGTTCAGGCCTTGATGGCATCGGCGACTTTGACGAACGCAGCCTCTATCAAGTGCCCGACTATGTGACCGAGTTTGGCCAAGTATCGCACCGCCTGAGCAAAAGCAAATTCGCAAACAAGGAAATGCTTCCCATCGACGACCTTGCTCTTCGCTTACAAGAACTCAACTCCCGATTGCATATCATGATTACCCAATCAGGCTCACAGGCGCATTTCGAGCCGCCTCCGCGATCCGACGACGAGGGTATGGTGGGACGAGTCGGTGCACAAATTCAAGCCCACCTAGGATATCTGTCTCAAGGACTAGATGCAATGGAAGCAGCACAAGCACGATCTCTCGATGTGGGGCAGAACTCTATCCTCGACCACGAAGATCGGCTGGAAGACGTGAACATGCGGCTCCATGATATGCTTGAGCGGACAAACTCCATCAGCCATAGCCCCCTACTGCCGCAGGATGAGCCAAGGGGGAAAGACCTGCAGTCTCAACTAGCCTTTTCTTCCAATATTCTGGACAGACTCAATCAACGCGTCGAGACACTTGTGGAACAAAAAGATATTCTTACACGGCAAATTCAGCAGCAGCGAGAACTCAACAGCAAGTCGGATGCTCAACGTGACGCCAAGATTCATGATTTGATGGAGGAGATAGAAGAGTACAAAAAGGTACAGTCTGCTAGCGAGGAGGAGGCCCAACGTTTTCAGGACCAGATCAGTCTCCTCATGGAACAGCTAGACATGGCCAAGCAAGAAGGTATGCTTCTGGAACAACAACGAGGAGCTAGCGACAGTCAAGCTGCCAACGCAGAACGCGTTGCTCGCAAGCAGATGGAAGAGAAGCTCTTGGCCGAACTCCAGGCCAAACAACAAGAGCTTGGTCAGCTGCAGGTTGAGATGAACCAGCTACGCAACGAGTCCGAATCCAAACTTCAACAATTGCTTCAGCAACTCGAAGAGGTCAAGAAAGCAAAGGCCCAAGCTGATATCGATCTGAAAAGCAGGGATGAGGCCACGACTTCGCTACGCAAGCAAATTGCCGATCTCGAAACCGCCAGGACAAATGCAGACACAGAGCTTGCAAAAGTTCGTGAAGAGGTCAAGGAGCTCGAGTCCGACGTTGTGCGAGCGCAGACAGAACTGACCCTGGTAAAAGCTGAGCTGGACGGCGCATATGGGACACGTGCTCAGCGAGCAGCCGATGTATCTATGAATCCGGCTGTCCAAAAGGAGATTGACACTTTAAACGCACGCAACAGCGAGTTGGTGGGCCAGCTCGACTTTCTGAAGACCCAGCACGAAACAAAAGGCGCGGGTAGCGCAGAACTGCAGAACAAGGTCAACGCGCTCCAGCAGGAGTTGAAGGATACGTTGGAAGAATATGAGCTTATGACCAAGCAAAGCATAGAAGATGAAAAAGA
Organism: Exophiala xenobiotica; assembly: GCF_000835505.1. Taxonomy (NCBI): domain Eukaryota; kingdom Fungi; phylum Ascomycota; class Eurotiomycetes; order Chaetothyriales; family Herpotrichiellaceae; genus Exophiala; species Exophiala xenobiotica. Next base: position 2,718,656 of record NW_013562493.1, on the reverse strand, counting down.
ACGAGAACGTCTGGAAGAACAAGTCGACTCCCTCCAGCAACGATGTGAAACGTTCGAGGCACAACTCAACGAAGAGAAGGTCAAATGGTTAGGCGCAAAGGCTGGGTCGCCTATCGAGACGACCTCCACGATGGTCTTGAAGAACGAGTTCAAGAAAATGATGCGTGAAACTCGCGCCGAGAACTTGAAGACCCTCAAGGTAAGCACCCACGCATCCTGAAACTCTCCCAGACCACTCACTCTTCTCAGGCTGAACAAGAAGAACGGCGTCGCATGGAGGCAATCATCAAAGGCCTTCGGAAAGATCTCCAGCAGCGGCGTTCTCAAAAGGATGTCCCGGTCGCAGAGAACGTGTCCTAGAGGCCTCTTAATCCACTGACGACCATCACGAAATCCTCATGATCGAATGACTCACTCAATCAGCAAAGGCGCGCCCGAGTGAGAAGCGCAGTTCGGCGTTGATAATGCTAATCGGCATAATTCATTACAAATCCAGCAAGCTTGTATCAACAGTTGGGTGTTGGTTGGAACCTCAAAAACAATGTACTTTTTTCTAATACTTCAGCATTGGATACTCGGAACAACAGCATAGGAGCAAGGAAGCATGGAAGGAGGACCTGGGTGTGGAGGAAGATCATCTAGGCAGGTAGGATAGCAGCAACTGCCAATTTGTAGCTGGAGCTGACAACAGCACAACTCATCCTATTGCACTTTCCCTTGTTGCCCTCGATGGTGGCAGCTCCATGCCTTTTTCTGTTCCCGGTGCACTTCATCATCCTGACTTCAACCTATTCTTACAGCAATCCATGTTGATTCGCCCACAGCCCACTTACCACAGTCATTCTTTATGCCTCCAAAAGCAGACAGCTGTTAGAAAGACACGCCACAGACATGGCATCTACGCACGACGATCACACCACTTCCAGTCCCCTAACCCAAATCACGAACGAAGACGCGTCGAGTCGGTCTCCGAGGGGAAGTCATCAGGAACATCCCCAGAAGACCGTCCGCAGAACGAGATCACTTCGCTCCCTCAGGCGTCGGATCGCATCATCCGACAGCCTACCAGAAGACGACTCTATCTACAATGCGGAAAGAGTCCCTTCAAGTGAAGATGTCAGTCAAGAAGAGGAGGCACAGGAGGCCAACCAGGGTAACACACCGCAGGCTGTCACGGTTCTGTCCCGGCCTTTGTCATCTAGAAGTCCTAAGGAGGCCGCCGTATCCCACAGTCGATGGCCATCACCACAGCTGAACACAATACTTGAGCAGAACAGCATCAGCTCTCTTCGAAACTCTCACTCATTGCCACGGTTGAAGGCCAGTCCTGAAAGAACTTCACACATGGTGCAACCACAAAAGTCCATTCATTCAATCCATCCCAAGCAGGTGGCACCTTGGCCACTTAGACCTGCCCTACCTTCCGTGCATCTTTATCGACGTCGCTCGCATTCAATGCCTGACCTGGGCTGTATCTCGGAACCGTCTGGGACCAAAGAACCCTCACCACACTCGTCCTCGTCCAATGACGCTTCCGAAGAGCCAGCGGCTTACCCAACATACCCAAACAGACCAGTACACCCTCCACCGTACAGAGTTCCAACACCGCCTGGCTTACCTTCTTTTGGGACGGACGAAGCCACCGAATACAGGCTTCGCCAGGGACCTGCTCTCCGAAGGATGTGGAACCGGCTTTGGCAACACTCTCAGGAGGACAGCGATGAGCCACAGCCTGTCAGCCCACTTTCACTGAGCTCACAGTCATTGGCCTCGAACCAACCTTCGAGTCCGCCAGGTGAAGTTTTCAGACGGACCCTGGCTATGATAGGGATGTCCCGCGTGGTGAGCCCTCCGCCACCGTCTTCGACTGGACCACGGGCGAGCCTGCCATCAGGAGTCTATACCATCAACACACCAGGTGCCCTGGCTCGCGCTGATGACGGTACATATATGAGAGGCCGCTTCGGTCCTCGGGCCAGCGGTCATGGTATCGGTGGAAGAAATCTAGACTCGCATCCACTTGGGCGCTCGAGCGGAACTGATGAGGAAATACGAGAAATCGATAAGGCTTGTGACAGAGCCGATATGGAGAGTGCCATCAGTCAAAGCATTGAGAGCGGATCGCCCGGGCAAGCTGTTCTCACCTCTCCCTCAGAACAGGGGTCGATACATATGTCACAACTTGAGAGATTTCGCCAGAGATTCCCAACAGAAGAACGTGGATCTGAACACAGTCCATCAATCATGCTTTCGCCACCCACCGGATCAACATCTCCTATGGATTCTCAAGAAGCAATTGAGCAAGAATTACGGAACATCACCCAGCATATGCGACCTGGAAACAACTTCATGACGCCTCCGCCGAGACGGGATGGAACCGCACGTCCGACTTCACCCCCAATGCAACCTGGAGGGATGAGATATGGCCCTGGATATACTCCTTCCACTATTCTGTCGCTAAGAAGTCTGGATAGCACAAGTCAGATTGAGGAAGATCCAGAACGGATTCGTGCAAGGGAAATGGTCCTGGACGAACGAAGAAGGCAGCAAAGGAAGTTTTGGAATCGTGCCGGGGAGAGACTGGAGGACTGCTGTTATTCGTTCTGGGCCTGTACGTGTTTGAGACAGGATCTCCGTGGTCAATGGCGACAGGAACAGTCTTGGGATTTAAATCCATGGATCGAATAAGAAAGCCAGAGAATTAGCATTAACGAAGCAAATAAATTGTTATACCGATCGCTTGAACGCTCGACTGATGATTCATGCCTGGAATGTACATGTTGCAAGCCTTCTGCCAGAGGAACAACAGGCTGTCTCGTCACGCACTCATTCTGGATTCACCGCATCTCCACGAGTTCGTCTTTCCCCAGCAAAGCAGCCATGGGGTCATCCGCAGCCACACGGTTGCGCTTGTAAGACTCTAGTTCTTCTGCTGAAATTCCAGCCTGTAATTCTTGCAGCGTGCGTTTCTTCGCTTGGGTTCCCGAAGTTTGTGGCGTCCTCTTCTTCGCCGTGTCTGCTTCCTCGACGGGTTTCCTCTCGGCAATATCCTCGCCCTCCTGCTGCAGACGAAGCTGCTCCTTCTCGTCGCCAATCGCAGCCTCGGTCTTGGTCGCTGTGCCGTCCTCGGCTCCACCGTAGTCAAGCAGAAGCGCCTCGCCCGTCCTCCGGCCCTCGGCCTCCTCGAAGGCTGCCCTTCCGGCATCGCCCGTGCAATAACTATTCTTGACGGTGCTGTGGCAGCATGCATATCCCCACGTGAAGTTGTGCCACCAACTGCCCCAGACGCTCGTGTGGTTGTTCGAGAAGATGTCTTCTGGGTATTTTGAGTGTGCGACCGTTCGTTGCTCGCCCTTGATGTGTCCGGTCTCATCGTACTCGACGTATCGCTCTGAGGCGAGGACTTGATTGGACTTGGACTTGTCGGCGGGCTTGATGTGTTCGACGCCGCCGTACTTTTCGAGCAGGGCCTTGCGGGCGGCTGCTTTTTTCTCGGCGGATTCTTGGGTCTGTTTCTTGCGCAGGATCTCGCCTTCCGTGGGGTTCGCTTGGAGATGGAGTCTTTTGGTCGAGGGGTTAGACGCTTCTTGGGTTTCCCAGGCGTAGCGTTGGGCGCGCTCGAATTCGGCGGCGGCGTCGTCGCTCGGCCGCATGAAGCCATCGGAGACGTCGACCGCGTCGGGGTCGGGGGCGGACGTGTCCATTGTGCGGGTCTTGGGGTCGTATTTGGCGGATTCGAGGTCGAGGTTTTTCAGGTAGTTTGCCGTGTCCTCGCGCAGGCGCAGTTGGCGCGTGGATGTGGGTTGTGAGCGGCCCATGTCTGTTTCTTCAGCATATCGTGCGTCGGAGTCACCACTTGCGTCAGCGTTCGGTGTGCCATCGGCGGGTGTGGTGGAGGATTGTTTCTTGAGGGCTTCGAGTTCTTCATATTCCTTGACAACGGCGGTGTACTCGCGCGGATCGTAGCCGTTCCAGCGGTCACGCTTGGCGTCCCAGCCCAACTTGACGTCCTCGATGACTTCGTCGGCCTGGATGTCGCGGCCGGTCCAGCGGGCGCCGGTTTTGCGCGGCCGAGACAGGCATTCTTTCGTCTTGTGCGTCATGGCGCCGCAGTTCTCGCATGCGCCTTTGCGGAACTTGGTGGCGGCGGGACCGGCTTTGCGTCCCCGTTCGTACCATTTTGCGGTGTCGAGAGTGTCTTTGGGCGCTGACTGGAGGCGCTGATGTTCCAAGTAGTCGGCATCGGAGGTTGTTTCAGCCCAGAAGGGTCTTTTTGAGATGAAGGAGGGAATGTATTCGTTTCGAGACTGGTCGGGGCCTGGCGGCGGAGGTTTGTTCGATGCCATGGGGGCAGAGAGTAGGAGTTCTGGGAGCGAAGGTGGTCGAGGTATCCGTCCAGTACAAGGGATATCAAAGCACCCTCGAGCAGGTCATGAAACGAAGAAAAGTGGTTGACTTGAGGTGGCAGAGTCGCAAGGATCTCCGCATTATCAGATGGAAACTTGGAGGGACTTTCTGGCTTGCCGCTTTAGCAGACTTTCGCAGCCTCGCAGCCTCGTCACTTCTTTCCGGTTCTTCTCGTTGAGAATTTCGCAGCTAGCAAGGAGACCTGTTTCGAAGGTCACCTCGATGCGATCATCGATACAGATGGAACAACATCCTCGACGTTCTATTCTCGGCTTTTCAAAATGATAGTCCAGCCTCGTCGCTGCTCAGCCACCGCACACGGGTGCAATGCCAGTAGGCCCGCTATTAAGGCCAGCCACCGAGCCGCCAGACCTGAAATTGATTTTGCCTGACGAATTGTGTGTGGCTTCATTATCAGAGAATTGTGCATAGGTCATCCTTAATTCTCGCCGTCAGATGGCTGGCTTTATTTGACCTACTGTGGTACAAACCACCAAATGTTTCTGCCTGAGTCCATGATCTCACTCTTATCTCAAAAGCTGGAAGATGAATATCCTTCACGATCCTTCTGCTTCGCCCATTATTGACTCGAAAGCAAGCCTTCGTACTTGCAACCTGCCCATGATGTTGGCCCTCCATTGAAGATTTCTGGTCGCTTACGACTCCGGTACTCCTAAGCACCCGTTGAACACAGCCAGGTATGTTTCGCCTCAAAAACGCAATCTCGGGCTTGGGCGTGAGCAACAATGGCCGAACGGACTGCAGCACTAGTGGATCATTATCAGATGAGGCGTCGGACCAAGTTCCACCACTAGCTGCGCCTGCTATATCTACACTCCAAGATGGAAGCTCTGCTTCGTCTGCACCTCAATGGTTCAGAGATCTGAACTATATGGGGTCGGCGAGACACAGTCGTGCCTCGTCTGTTGTGTCGACTCGGACGAAATATTCGACCACAACTTTGCAGGAAGATGCTCGAAGCATTGACATTAATATAGCTGGACAGCATTTCCGAATCAGCCGGGACGGCTCTCGGATCACCAACGATGACCCACCTCCGTACGCTCCTCCAGGAGAGACAGTTCGCTTCCGGAGTAGCGAGGGGGCTGAGACTGGCGGTGTCGACCCTCAACAGGCGAGTGATGACTCTTACCCCGCCGATGGAGCAGTGACACCAAGGTCAACTTTCGCTGCTCTCAACATCGAGCCTGGAATGAGTGCCAACATACTCGACCCTGCAGAGTTCAATATGCCCTCGCCCTTAGGGCACGATCAACATAATCCCCGTCCGTCATCTGCAACGCTGGTCGAGCAGCCACGGTCAAGCCAGGTTGGAACACCTCCCGGACGCGGAGCATTCTACGAAGCAGGACAAACCCCGGGCAGCAGAAGCCTCATCGCGCAAGGGGATTCATCTCCTTTGACCAGCTCGACTCCACTCTCACCAGTTCGGAGGAGAGGACTCTTCAACCGGCTGCCCGCGATAGACACCTCGCCAAGCAGCAGTTATCAAACTATCACTCTACCTCAGCGGCATGGACCTTGCTCGGCCAGAATGTCACAACGACCTATCCAAATCCGGTCGGCGGGCGCCATATTGTCAACTGTGCCGGATCATCGCTCGGAGCCACGGTCACCAGACTATATTGGGCGGAACGCAAGCGGAGCTTTCCCTTTACCTGAGAGACCAGCAACTCAGTATTCGCGTCACACGGTGGATGATATCCTCATGGAGAGGACTTCCAGAGTTGAACAGCGTCCATTTGCTGGGAGTCCTAATGCGACACCTGGTCATACTCCATTGCCAATGGACAGCGAAAATGACATCAGCCTGCATTACGCAAAGATGATGCGGCAGCTGGACTATACGCATCGCAAGGCACTGCATCTCAAGGACAAAGAACTGGCCGAATTGCGCGAGAGATTGCACGAGAAAGATACAGTCCTACGGCAGCAATTGCGGATGAAAGATTTCTTGATCGACGACCTCCGAAAACGGCTGGCCAACCTGGAAGAGAATGTTGACACTATGCTTGAAAAGGCAAGGAATCAGGTTGAAGACTTGTGGGAATCGCGGTGGAAGGACCGAGATTTCCACATGCGAGAGCGAATGCGGCGCATTGAAGAAGTTGCACAAATGACCATCGAGAGGCTTAGAGCCAACCAGCCATGCCAGCAAGAAGCCAACAGTGACGGCTCATTGACGCCAAGTTGAAGGACAGCCATCACTGTCCTCTGCTCAGAGTTTGCTGTAAGTTCGTTTGAAATAACACGGCACGCTTTGACGGCTGTTTTTGTTTGAAAGGCGTTGGGCATCGAAAGACGAAGACTTCAGTAGGGCCAGCAGGGCTCCGTACTGTGGCTTCATCAATACGGTATTTGTTTTCGGATAGATGGCAAAACCGTTGAGACCAATTCCAGGATACATTGGGGTACCATTTCTTTGACTGGCTGGGGTCGTGCATCTCCTTGCGATTTGCTGCCGAGAGTTGTACTCGTATCTTGGGTTTCGAGTTACGAATGATGATGAGGATAATGATAATGATAATGATAATACTCCGTAATATTATTTATGTTGACTGCATTGAATCTCGTTGGGAAGACAGGGTGTTCAGAGGGTTAGTCGGATGTTGGAAGACCGTGGTAATTGGCCTTTGGTGGCACTGGTGGGTGACGGGGGTTCTGGGTAAGTCTCAATGCGGTTGCTGGTGCCTCGGCGTGCCCCGCCGTGCCCGCTTAAGTGCCAATCCGCCAAACAGGCGCCTGGAGAAAGCCAAACGTTCCTCCGTAGTCCATGATGGTCCCCGGAAATAGACTGTGACTTCATCGACCGCAGAAAGAAAACACCCCACGCAATGCGCTTTACTGCGTTGACACGAACGACTGCAATAACCCTTAACAAACCTGCTTTTCTCTTCATTTGCACCTTGATTTCACAGACTGGATGTTTGTTCCCTTTACCTAGCCGATTTCCTTCTCCGTTCCTGTATCCCACCGAACCGCATCTTTGCTGTCCGACGGTTCCTCAACCTCTTCCGATGCAACAGTTCATGCTAAGCTCGTCCATCCGCCTTCGTTCCTGATCGAAAGCCTTATCCTACGAGTCCAGACTACCAAAGCCCCTATTATTACCTTATCGCTCTCTGCCAGACATGCCAGAACCTGCGGACGGTGGCATGACGAAGCCTGTCAAGGCTGGGCGCAAGAACAAGAAGAAGAGAGGGAATCAGTTAATGATACCATGGCTCTACGACCTAGTACTATGGACCATGTCTGTCCTGATCGACCTGTTTTTCCGTGAAGTACATCCACGTGGAGCTTGGAAAGTCCCTCGCCAGGGTCCTGTCATCCTTGTCGCTGCACCACATGCGAATCAGGTATGAATGTCTGGTCCTCAGCAAGACATAGTACTGACAGCTACCAGTTCGTTGACTCTTTGATCCTCATGCGAATCCTCAAGACCGAAGCCAGAAGAAGGATATCATATCTAGTGGCGGAGAAATCTACCAAACGAAAATTCATTGGGACACTGTCCAAGGCGATAGGAGCCATACCAGTGGGCCGAGCTCTTGACAAAGTCAAGCCTGCGGAGGGGAAAATATTCCTCCCTGACCCAGATAATGATCCAACCTTGATCCGAGGGGTTGGAACTGACTTCAAGAACGGTCAATTCGAAATTGGTGGTCTGATCGTCCTGCCTAAGGTCCATGGTCAAACACCCAGTACCGAAATTGGGGAGATTCTTTCCTCTACAGAACTTCGCTTGAAGAAGCCATTCAAGACGCCAGAGGCATTGGAAGCACTTACCGGTGCTGGTTCTCAAAGCGATGGCGATCCTAGCCAGAGAGATTCTCGCGGCTGTTCGTTCAAGGTCGCTCCATTCGTCGATCAGACCAAAGTCTACAACGCCGTCTTCCAAGAACTTGACGCTGGTGGCTGTATTGGGATTTTTCCAGAAGGAGGCAGCCATGACCGACCGGATCTACTTCCTCTGAAAGCGGGCGTTGCAATCATGGCCCTCGGGGCAGAAGCCAACCATCCTGGTTGTGGGGTTAAAATCATTCCCATCGGCATGAATTATTTCCATGCACACAAATTTCGATCACGAGCTGTGATTGAATTCGGTCATCCCATCGAGGTACATCCTGATCAGGTTGCGGCATACAAAGCTGGCGATCGCAGAAACGCAGTCGGCTCCCTCCTTGAAACTGTGTACCAAGGCCTTCTAGCCGTCACTCAAGCCTGCCCCGACTATGATACTCTGATGCTTGTGCAGGCGGCTCGAAGGTTATACAATCCGTGGGGCAAGAAGTTACCTTTGCCTTTGGTTGTTGAGCTCAACAGACGCCTCGTCAAAGGCTATACCAAGTATCAGGACGATTCCCGAGTCATCGAACTCAAGAAGGATGTGCTCAACTATAACCGACGGCTCCGAGCACTTGGTATTCGTGATCATCAGGTTGAATGGGGCAATGCAGCCAAACGCCCGTGGTGGCTTGTATTTGGTACGTTGATCTACAGACTTGGTGAGCTATTGGTACTGGGCCTTGGTACCCTTCCTGGGTTGGCCATGTTCTGGCCGGTCTTCGTTACCACCAAAGTGATCTCTGTCAAAAAGTCCCGGGAAGCACTCGCGGCTTCAACGGTCAAGCTGCAGGGCCGGGATGTCATCACCACGTGGAAGCTGCTTGTCGCCATGGCCTTTGCACCAGCACTCTACGTCTACTACACCGTGATTGTATCCTTGTGGCTGGTGTACAATCGACGAGATGGATACTACACCCACCAGGTGCCTTGGTGGATGGTCGCTCGGACCTACGTGCCCGACTTTATTCCTATTTGGTTCTTTGCCATTTTCTTCCTCATCCTGTGTATCTGCATCACTTTTGCAGCCTTGCGAATTGGTGAGATCGGCATGGATGTGGTCAAGTCACTTCCACCGCTCTTCATCGCTCTCAATCCCCGTTCGTCAAGCAGGATTGCAAAACTTCGAGAAACCAGAGAGGCATTGTCTGCAAAGGTGACGGATCTCATCAATACTCTGGGACCCGAAGTCTTCCCGGATTTTGATGCCGAGAGGATTATTGCCGATCCCTTCCGGGAAGGCGCATACCAGTCCAGTTACAAGAAGATGCCAGAGGAGCCAAGGATGCTCGATGGTGACGAACCCTCGACACCAACGTCTGGCGCATTTGAAACGGTTCCGGAATCACCTGGAGCGAGATCCTACGGGTTACTGCTACCGTCAAATGAATCGTTCGGCAACATTGGCGGATTCGGCTTCTTTGCATCCAGGCCCGCGACACCGAAAAGCCGGAGTAGAAGCAGCTCCGCAGGCGGAGCACTCAGTTCTGCTGGCTTGCCAATCAAAGCTCTCAGCACCTTGGGTGGAAATGAGAGTTTTGACGAGGTCAGCAAACGCATTCGTGGCGCAATGCGTGAAAGGGGCAGAAAACGCGCAAGCGAGGGTGTTGATACTGGAACAGAAAGCAGTTGGGATATGGCTTCCGACGGAGACGAAGAGCCGAAGAAAGAGAAGTAGCGCGGGACAGCACAGACGAAGCTCACTTGAACATTGACGACGAGCACATCCATAAGGCGCATGATGTTAGAAACTGAGTCCACATGCGAGCATCAGTACCTATCGTTCCAGTGTAATCAATATTACGGCACATCGGAGGTAGGTTACCTGTTCCCGTGAATGTCTGGTGTGGACTCGAATTCTCAACGCTAACCGAAACTTCAGGACTTCTTGCGTTGAACACTTGTGCTTCCCTTGAAGCGGCCTGCCTTGTCCCAATCTGGAACGATTCTGTCTACTACAATATGCACTTATATGTACTGGGTACCGGTCTCAATCCATCAAGACTACATCTGGGACTTGTCGATACCAATAGGAAGTGTGTGGACTCGTTGACGGCTACTCGTGTCGTCGTTGCCGGCAAGAGATGCCCTGTTGATGCTCTCATTACCAGCACCAGCTTCCGCGCGCCCGGAATTGGCGGACCAGGTGCCGTGGCTGACACGACTGTCGCCCCTGAAGTGGGCAAGATCTGGACGTGCAATGGAACGAAGGCGCGGCGACGCTGCAAGATGCATGAGCACGGATGAGTATTCAGGGCAAGGGGCTAGAGAGTTATATCAAAGCCATCGAGGCGTGAGACACGAGTAGAAAGCTTGAGGATTGGATATAAAAGCTGCATTCCGCTGATGACTCGAGATTAAGTAGGCTTATGGGACCATTCCTAGTGTCTGACGTCTGAAGCATTGATTTCTAGTCAGTGACTGCCGTGGGTAAGACCTTCTGCACCCTCAAAAAGCTCCAAACGCCGTTCTCAACAGCATCTTGAAATTACGGCCATCAGAACTGCTTCTTCCGCTGCTCCAGCATTTCCAAAGCCTGTGCAGCCTCTTTCAACTCCGACTCGCTCGGATAGTTCACAATCATCAGGTACAGAATGTCCGATTTCATCATTCCTTTGATGCCACCCTGCGGCGCTCGTTTGTTCATCCCAGTAGCATCCCATCGGGGCTCACGACCGCGTGACACGCGTCTCATATCCTTCCGTTGTCGCTTCATCGCTCTCCGCTCCTTCTTCGCGCGATCCTGCTCCCTCGTGTCGATGGCGCCGCCACTGACCAAAGCCACCAGGCTGCCGCTGTTGGCGGGATGGTTCGGGTCGCTGAACCGAGAGGCGAAGTGTCTCTCTTGGTGGATGTTCAACTTTGAGTTGGGATTGGAGGCTTCGAATTTGGCCTGGGCGCGACGATCAAAATAGTCTCCGAGCCGGTGCCCGGTCCGCTTGAAAGCGTTTTCCTTCTCGCCCTCGGGCAGGGCGTCGAGGCCCGGGAAAATCAATGGCGCGGACTCGGGGATCTCAATCTCCCTGGTTGCTCCCGAGTGGTTGGCGAAGCGACTGCCTTTGCGCGAGTCGCGGGCCGCAATGGATGTCAGGACATTGGTGCTCATGTCGGCGGTCTGGACGAGGTCGTCGGATTCGGGTTTGTAGGCCATAACCAGCGCATAGAGGCCACGAGGCTTGAAGAAGGATTCGTTCATATTGTCGAGGTACTTGTTTGATCTTGACCGGAATGTAAGTACAGGTATGCAGACGCCGGGTGGACGACTTGAGCATGTCCAGACTTACTCATATTTGACATATTGTCTTCGTGAGATTTCGACGCTGGTGTGGACGACCATCGCACCGACGTGGACGAAGAACATCGGTCCAGCCACGACGTCAGAAGCTATCACTGCTCCTGCGCAGGCCAGATTGAAGGCATGGAATAGCGGGTGTAGCTATGATCCAGAGTCAGTCGAGGGAGATGAGTGGTTCTTTGGAGAAAAGGAGAAAGTACCTGAATCGCTTTGCCAAACCCGTCCAAGAAATCGAGAAACTCGGCTTGCTCAAGACCACATGTCTGGAGCATTGGCGCATACGCCCGGACGAAGCCACGCTCTTTGTTCTTGGGCCGCCGTTGGGGCAAGATAACCGGAAGTTCGAGTCTACCAGCGACAGGTGAATACTTGGGAGGTGGATGATTTTGCATGAAAGTGTCGACCACTTGATCGACGTTCTCGGCCTTTTCAAGACCTGACATTTCTTTCCCGTGGCCGAATTTCTGCTGCGCTTCGTCGAGCTCTCGCGTCAACTCTTCGTCATTTGAAGAGATCGAAGAAGCATCATCTGAGCTTGCGCCGTCATATTGCTCTTGCGACGGGACGTTGAGATGGGACTGAGTGGAGGTACTCTTCTTGGCTTCCTGGTCATGCAGGGCTTCCTTGGTGATCGCATAGGCGCCGGTCACGCCTTTTGCTACAAGCTTGACCGCGAACATGTTGGGTGTAGAGGTTGTGAAAGGCTGTTGTAGGTGACGTGACGAAGCAATATCTGCTTATGGTGGTGCTGTATGATGATGGTGCTGGAAGCCAGTTCTGAGTCTCTCCGCTGTTTTATATTCGAGTATTCGAAGCACCTACAGTGGCTGTGGAGCCATAGCTCTGAAGCGAAGTTCAGGCCTCCCTCGCGGCATCGCTGCAAGTTAGGTAAGCCTCCTCCTGGAGATAGCCGTATGCAGAACAGACCAAGAGTGAGGCCATTGACGGCTTTTGAGTGGAGTCAGTGGGTAGCAGTTACGCGTTGCCAAGAGAAGCAGAGAAGATGGGAAAGACGAATAGGACAAGGGAAAAAGGCTTGAAAAGCTTGAGTGTATCAAGCTGTCTCGTGCATGGGACCCAATATGGGGATTGAACGCGAATTGCCGTGCAAGGTAGTGGGCGCAGTTGGAACTGTGGGATAGGCCAGTAGACTGGTAGGCTATGTTTTGGGCAAGTCTTATAGGCTTTCCAGGTGGTGTTTTCGCAATCAACGTCGATGGCGTTTTTCCCATTCCCAAACAGGTAGTCCATTCGAGGCTAATGGGAGCCACGATTCAGCGAACCGCCCGAGCTTTGAGGGCTCCATATTCGCGAGCGATCGCACCGTTACCAGGGCCTTCGAGGCCGCTGTCTTGCTGCTTCATGGTGTTCCAGCGTTCGATGTCCGTTAGGAGGTGGTGGAGGAAGAGGCGAGTTCTCGAAATCAATAAATTGCGGCCCATCGCTTGTGATCCAAGTCGCCGTGAAGGAGACCAGAGGCGTGTAACTCTCGGAGTGCTTCCTTGCAATTCTGGCCGAGATCCAGATCCATCGCCTGTATTCATTTGTGGAGGACTGCTGCTTCCCATGCCTTTCCTGGAGACGATCTCCTACGCAAAACCTCTCGAGACGATTGAAGTTCGTTGTGAAGCTGCAGCTGAAGCCACGGGCAAGCACGGACCAAGCAGCTAGTACAGCGTGTATTCATGGGCGAGGCGGACGAGGGTGATCTGTTCGCAAGGCTCCTTATTGCTCTGAAAAGTACCACAAGTGTCGACGGTGGCGTGAGAAATGCGTGTTGCAGCCTGTTGTTCTTTCGGACTCAGGCTGTGAACTATCACAGGCTCATCGCTCCCGCAAGTGATGCTCAGTGACGATGAGGGGTGAGGGATTCGAGATCGCTCTGAAGAAAGTTCATGTCGTTTCTGTATACAGGGCTGTGGACGCCGATGTTCGATGCCTTCGGTGTCCAGGTAATCGGCTTTGTTTGTGAAGGAAGGGATGGACTGTTAGCAAGAGTAGCCAAGCCGCTCATACACGATGGCACGAGTATTTGGGATTGCTTCTTCTGGAGACGATGAATACGGAATGCAGCAGGAATGGTATCTGTCAGTCCTTGATCTCATTCAATTCGTTATTCGTTAGTATCAATTTTTCGTATGCTATATCATCCGATACTGCTCTGAAAGTTGAGGGTGCATGTCCTGTGAATCCAACTGTGCCTATCAACTTTGGACGGGCCGTTACATCTTTTCTGGTGGGTCCCATCCTTGCTTCTACGGGTGCCTGAACAGGATCGTGTGCCGATGTGTAAACGGCGCGGGTGGCAGTCCCTGGGGCTGAGAAGAGGCCGCACCAGCGCTTCGTCCGTCGGTAGATCCTTAGCTTCATCTTCATTCAAGGAGTGCTTGTGTTTGCCTGTGTGACGACTTTCGTCTGAACGAAGTCATCCCAGTCTGCCTTTCATTCAGTTGATTCTTGTCCGCAAATGCAAGACCTCATAGAGAGAGATCTTGGCCAAGAGGGCTTGAATCTGTGGAAGGCGGTCCTTCCACCCGAAGTCAACGATGTTCTTAAGGCTGTTCCTGAAACAGACAACATCTCTCCAACGTCCCAAGTGGAAATGCTCCAATTCCGCGCTGAAGAACCGTTGGGTTTGGCAATAATGGATCCAGATATCGGCGTTTCTCGAGCTTATATTGCACGAAAAGGAAATCGAATCAATTTCGGTGGGGCCCGCCTCGACAATGGACAGTAATTTCTCCATCCAGTTGACGCATAGGGATCCGCTCACAGCATTCTGATTTTCTGCAGCCCAAAAGGTTCCGCCGCGCGCTTCCGATTTGAACTCGACTGTGAAGTACGGCCAGCAACCGGCAGTACTTGGTTTCGCAAGTCGCCGCAATGTTTTGACGGCCTGTTTATTGTCTTCTTCGAGGGAAAAGCTCCTACGATCCAAGCAGTAGTGTTGACTGGGCTTGGGAGCTGCAAGGGGAGGAGCTGGAGGAACGTGTGGGAGCGAGGCTGGATCGAACGGGGTATTGCTGCCCATCATATTTTCTCCGAGTAATGACTTGCGTCAGCAAAAAGCTGCATCAACATGTATCCGGATTTGATGGTATCTTCATCCGCATCTTTGAGTGAGCGCATCATTTTGACCAGATCTTGTGCTTGAGATTCCTGCAGACCCGGAGAGTCTCTGGCCTGAGCGATAATTTGACGACCATAGCCTTGTACGGACCGAGAGACATGGTCCGGGTCTATCTCAATGTTGTTGTGGAATAGGTCGTTGCGATAAGTAGGAGACTGGACGCGTGAGGACGATCTCGACTCCTCCGAGAAGGAAAGGGACGCTGTGATTGCAGGGGAGGATGCACCTTCTCGATATGAGACAGGCGACCTATTTAGGCCGTAGGCAGATGATGAGGATTCCGAGTGCGGCGATCTTGTTCGCTCTGTGAGGCTGTCGGAGCGACATCGTGATGCGGAATGGGACGCTGGAAAGAGATCGTGGAGGGTGCGCTTCGTCCTGGATAGGGGTCCGTTGTGGGTATCATCATCCAAGAATCTTCTTTTGAGTGGCCGCTGGGGTCGTGGGCTCAAGACTTCTGTCGACTCTGTCAACATGATATGAGGATTGAGGTAGTGGTTCCAGCGCTGGAAGTAGGAGGGTCACCAGGGCCATGCCTTCTACGATCCTCACCTTGCTCCCACCAAGGATCCTCCAGAGTTTGTTCCATGGTTACCCTCTTCTGCGGATCGAGGCTGGTCATCCTTAATACCACCCTCTTAGCCTCAGAATCGAGATTCGGGAAAACCCTCTCATCCCACTGCTCAAAGCGTAAGGCCAGGGTCTTCCTCCTCTACCACCCTCGACAACGCTGCTAACAATTCACCCCCATACTGATCGTCGACGTGTGCAATAAGCTCAGGCGAGGCTGGCCCGAACATCGAGAGCAACTTATATAAAATCACTTGCTCTGGCTCCGTCCCGTCTTTCTTCAGTTGCTCGAAGTCAGGGTGTAGCGTTTCCACCCCTGTAATTGTGTAGAGACACTGGAACTAATGGTCAGTTAAGGCACTGTCACCCCAGCGAAGGTTACTCACAATGAGACCAAAGGAAAAGATTTTGCCCTTCTGGGCTACGCCACATGACGTTTCCAATTCTGTGGTTCAGAAGCCGTTCGCCCTTCAGCTTTAGAGCGCAGTCCAAGTCGCCCCAAGCCACTCGTTCTATTCTGAATCGTCCCTTCTCATCCAGGTTCCAGTCAATCATCGCGTTGTTAGGCTTTGTATCTAAAATGTTGAGTTAGTTCTGGTTAACGATGGTCCCCCTTTCATGTTCAGCAAATCGCACCTAGATGTATCCACTGTTTGGAGTGAAGATCTCTAAGTCCCAGTCCGAGTTCTCGTAGGATGAATTTTCTTGCTTTGATCGGAAGGTCCGGGTTGTTCCTCACCAAGGAAAGTAAATTGTCTTGGTAGTAGTCGTAAACAAGAACACATTCCTCCTCGTTGTCATCAAGATGCAACCGAAGGTAAGAACTGTTTCCAAACTCGTGCTTAAGCTCTTGAGAGAGTTCGAATATCGATCTGGAAATGGGTTTCGGGACGAGCACGGCTTTCAGAACTGAATTTCCACGTTTGAACAGATCAGACATAGGCCAAATCTCTCAAGGGAATGACGGATAAATCAGTGACTTACGTCGCGAAATGGACATTGAGTTCTGGCTTGGTAGGATGAGTCTGGAGGACCCTCCCTCGCACATACACCCGACCGGAACGACCCGTTAACGTTGAGTACATTCTCACAAATTGGAGTCTCACAGCGGAAATGAAGAGCATGACGGTCGCGACGGCTGGGTCCCAGGTGGTCATAAGTAATTACTATTGCAGGCTTATCTCCCTCGCGGTCAAGTTGTTGCGTCCCGGTCTTGGCATAAATTCTTTAACTAGAGCCCGCCCAGAGTGCTTACTTGAGTTAAAGCATTAGTTAAACACCTTAGTTAAGATTCCTATGCAACCCACGAGGGGGATGACTGGCGCCTGGGCTCACCTGGAGGTTCTGTGGTGGTGACGCCTACTTAGGTACTGTACGCCACCTGGCAAACGGTAAGGGAGGCTGTGTGTGGCTGTGGCCTCGAATCGTCTGCCGCCTTTTCGCTCCGCACCACGGAACAATGCTGGTTACAAGACCTCAACATCCCCTTTGCACAAATTGGACATGGCTGCTCTTTGCCAACATCCTTCCCCAGCCACAGAAATAGGGACAGTGACATCCAACGGTAACCTTCAACGCTGAGCCTCCTGCGAAGATGAAACCCAACCTCAAACGACGCCAAAGCTGCTACGATTGGTGCTTCAGGATGTTGACGAGGCTGGTGACTGTGCAGCCAATCGATGGGATGACCCCAACAAAGCCCCTTGGCAACTGGAACAACCTGCAACACTTGGACAAGGCTGCCAGTCTCAGCCTTGCACGCCTCGTTTGAGAATCAAGTCGTCACTCACTCGCTCGCTTGGCCATTGGATCTGATGTTGCATCGCGCGTGCTGTTAGTCAGATCCGTCATTGAGGGAAATCATTGTATCCATTCATCGACATTGCTTGGGCCATTTCCTTTTCCATCATGTGATGGACACGAGCCACGAAGGAGGGAGAGGAGCCTCCCAAGGTAAGGCATCATGCGTAAGTCCCTCCCTTCAAATATGAGCTGGTCCCCAAAGGAGACCTCTCTGCCAGACTACAATCTACAGCATCTTTCCTTCTCTGCATCATTTGAAGCCAATTCCGTTCATTTCCGTCTTGAGGACATTTGCACTCCTTCGAACTACCAACTGCTGGAACAGTCGGACCAAATCTACACAAAATGGCCAACAACTCTCTTTCAAGGTCCCTCGCCGTTGTATTCTTATTCTTGAACCGTAAGTGCTTGCCCTTCCTGCTCGTGTCGATTGACAGGCTGACATCTTTGCCTTGCAGTCGCATTGTTCGCTTTCGGTCAAGGCACACAATTCATCACAGGCACTTGTACATCGGATGCCGACTGCGCCTCTGGCTGCTGCGGCTTCAACTCAGGGAAATGTGCTGGACCTGTCGTTGCTCAAGAACGTGATGGTGGATGCGGCTTTGGCGACCCGACACCAAATGCGAACGCAGCCATGGCATTGACCGGCGGCGCGCCAGTGGCCACCTCGCCTGCTACTGCTGCTGCCCCTGCGACCACCGCCGCTGCCGGTGTTGTGAGTGGTGCGAATGGTGCTTCTGCAGCTGTCAACAGTAATCTTGCGGGTTCCGCCAACGTCGGCAATGGAGCCGGAAAGCAGTTCATCACTGGCCAATGCTTGAGCGATGCCGACTGCGCCTCTGGCTGCTGCGGATTCAACAGCGGACTGTGCGCTGGTGCAGTCATTGCGCAGACTCGTGATGGCGGATGTGGTTTCGGCGACACCTCTCCCAACTCCAACGCCGCTCAAGCCCTCACAGGAGGCGGCGCATCAGCGCCTGCTGCCACCGCTGCTGCAGGCGCAGGGACAGGCAACAGTGGCGCTGCTGAGGCTCCATCTGCGACCGAGTCTGCCTCCGCAGCGATTGACAGCAGCATCCCAGGAGCCGCCAACGTCGGAAATGGTGCTGGCGCGCAATTCATCACAGGACAATGCCTGAGTGACGCCGACTGTGCGTCTGGATGCTGCGGCTTCAACAGCGGCAAGTGTGCAGGTGCCATTATTGCTCAGACCCGAGATGGAGGTTGCGGTTTCGGCGACGCAACGCCTAATGATACTGCTGCCCAAGCTCTCACTAGAGGGGCGAGAAAGAGGACGGTCAGAGAGTATATGGCGTAATGTGAGAAAAGAATGCCACGCTGGTTGTGGGCATGACATGTACGAGTTATGAGCCATGCAACACTTTGCTTTCGATCATCGAGCTTTTGAGCGAGCATTGTATACTCGGAAGGCTTGGAAATGGACCCAGAGGAAGTAGGCAGAGACTCTCCGAGGCAGATATCGACCGCGCACAGTCCCTGCAGAGTCAAGCACATTGTCACGAGTGCTCAACCTCTGATTGATCGCCACGCGTTAGCGCTTGCAAGGCTGAATACAATGATAGTTGCAATGGATTCACCTACCTTCCTCCCCTACACCAGTGCTACTTTCATTGCCGGTTCGTCTTCAAAGAAGGCCTGATCCACCACGACGAATTTGCCCAATCTGTGAAATTTTCCATATTGATCTCGGCGGAGCATCAGTCCACGGTCTCTGATCAGGCGCATGCACCATAACAAATCCGTTTGCTCTTGCTTGACATCAAACAAGCCCATTCCTACGATATTGTCTGGGTGTCGGACGTCAGTCAGCGTCGCGAACTCTCCAACTCTGGCACCGGCGAACCTCCAAGGAGCGTCTTTTCCAGCTTGGTCCGGCACGGGTCTTGTGCCACAGTTCGCCAGTTTGGGAACGCCCAGCATTTCCAACTCACAATTCGGCATGAATGCTTTGTCGACCTCACAATTAGACCGAGGAGACCATCTTGGGGGATTGCCGTATAGGGGGCGCACACAGATATTCTCCTCGTCGAATCTTCTCTTGTCGTTCTCCTGCGTATGGAACGGCGAATGGGTGACACCTCCTTCCACTGATGCCCATGACCATGACGGCGCTCTGATGGCAGGCAAGCCCAGCCGTTCTGGCTTCTTCGTGTTCCGTTCCGCAGGCCTTCGTAGTGGAGTGAATCCCGCGCCCGGAAACATATCACCCCGGCCTTGCCACAGTAATCCGCGAACCAGATCGTCCTCCCACAACCCTGCGAGATACTGGCAACGAAGCGCCCTCTGTACCACTTTTGCCAGACCCATCAAAGCTGCAAACACGTCATGTGGCTCGAACATAGTCCGTGCCGTATATTGTCCAACAATCCGATACCATTGCAGCAGCATCTTCTCCCTCGCCATTTCTGGATCGTTGCATTTACTGGCAAATGTGGTCAGATCCATAAGATCTTCACCATCAACCTCGTGTATGCTGTGATTGACGACGATACCGGCCTCATGGTAGAGTCTTTCCTGGCATCGAATAAACAGTTGGTCTACCCCAAATATTAGGCTGCGTCGACTCAAGATATCTTCCTGGAAACACCACGCCCTCTCCTCTACCGGCCCTGTGTCGATATTTCTAGGCAAGCAAATGCACCAGTAACTCTTTTGCCCCGGGTGCATTTCATGAGTATATTCGAACCGCAAAGGCTCCATGGAAGGCGTGGAAGTGGTCCCAATGAATCCTCTGGAACTGTTGGCAGACCGTCCTGCCACCAAGGTCAAGTTCGCATTCAGATAGCATTCCGTCATTCTTGAGCTCTCGTTCTCCCAATCGGCTGCGTCGTCCTGGATGATGCAAAGAGCGTCGATCCAGACGAATTGGAATCCCAGTTCTCGGGCAATCTGGAGTGCCTCCTTGTGGCTCGTGGTCAGAGGACTCTCGTCAAAACCCTGCAGCATTGCAGTATAGGTTGCCTTTTTGAGCTTAACCTGATGTTTGACACCGTCGCCCCAACAGTAAGACAATGCCAGGTATTTGCCAAGGCGACCCTTGGTCTCAAGTATATACGGTGTCTGCTGTCCGGTATGCCCAAGATCGATTACACGGGTGGGCATTTCGCGATGTTCAACTGGTGCACAATCTTTGTGACAAGCATTGCATTCCAAAAGGCATTTTCTGATCCAGGATATAGCATGAGCAAGATCCGCCGGCAATGTGAAGTGTCTGCCCCGTATGAACTCCCCGGCAAGCGTGCCTGTGTATTCTCGTTAACTGCAAACCCTCCCGGCGATACATGCATCTTCGGGGTATTTGAGTGCTTCCTTGCTTACCTGGATCCGCAAAAACGCTCAGTTCGGCCTCGAGTTTCAATTGCAACGTGTAATCATCCGGGGCAGCATTGATCGGACCAGTGCTGATGGCCAGTCGACAGTTGGAGAACGTCCTTGAATCACAAAGTTCCTTGTCGTCGTTGTATCGCAATTCATCCAACCGCATGCTGACATGGACTTTTACGTCACTGTCTCGCAGAAGCTCATCAGGCAGGAGCCGTAGATGATTTTCGATCATCTCTTGTTCACACTGCTCTTGGAATGAAGCCCAACACATCTGACAAAATTGACAGCCATCCTCGGCAGACGCAATGAGCTCAGCGAGATCTTCTTTCAGCAGGATGTCGCCGTATCTGAGACCCTCGATACCAAATAGCATCCCGCAATCAAAGCACAAGGCCATCGTGTTAACGTGTCAGGGGGCAGATGGTAAGACGGACTTGGATTTGTAGTATGTAGCCGAGGGATATCTGGTTCAGCGGCCTGAAAGAAAGCCCTGAACTGAGGACATCTGGGTCTTTCAGTCTCACGTTGTTGAGCGATTCTGGGTACGGGCAACTTGTGACACAGCCGTCGTCGCCTCACGATTCTAGGTTTGAGCCGGTCTGAGCAATAGACCATCTCTAAGACTGGCGCTGGAACCCTTCTGGTTGCATGAAGACTCTAGGCGGTCTTAGAGATCCGTCACGTACACCATCCAGTTTGCTGTGGAAAAGGGCCATCATTCGTCTCAAGACAAGGATGCGCCGAGTCCGGGCACACTGGATTCAGCTTAGGTAAGGCAGGCCAGCCTATGGGCGCCGGAATAGCCTGCACCAGCCGTAGGTTGCCGAGGCCTAAGCAGCCGTTTTAGTTAAGCAGGCCACTGCAGGCGCAGCGAACATCGTTCTTTGCCGCCAAACTTCTCACTGCCACCAAAGATCAGCAACAATCAATGCCACGAATGCCTTTCCTGTGCCTTGGGTACATCCGAACACATACCTCGACAATCATAGACGCTTTGTGAACGATCTTAGCGAATCTGAACTCTCCAGCTGCGACGCGGCGTAGACCTGCAATGATCACTGGACAACCAATTCATGATTCTACCGGGTACACGCTTCCTGACGATGTGCAGGGCAATGGATTCCTCGTCAGCCAGAGCTATCGACCTCAACAACACCAGAACATTTGTACTGTCTCATTGCCATTCCACGACATCGACGAGTCGGCTGCCGTTGAGATGGTGTCCACTGCTTCGCTTCCAGCACCTCGATCCCTCACAACCTCACTTCTCCAGTAACCACCACTTTCTCTAACCCTTCGGCTGCCAATGCCTTCCTGACAGACTCTCTTCCTTCCAATGCCCTCGCAAGTCTGGTATAACACGGATACAGCCCTTGCATACCCATTTTCATCCCCATACCCCAGCGATAAAAGACATACAAGTACCCGTCGACAGCAGTAAAGCTTTCTCCGTTGCCCAGCGTGAACACACCTCCGGACTCGTTTCCAATCTTTCCCAACCATGCCTCAATCTGCTCGAAGCAGTCCTTTACAGTTTTGAGCCCCTTCTCCCTGATAGCAGGGTACAAGGTCTCATCATCCGAGAACCGCGCCGGTCTCAAAACCATTGCGAATGCTTGACCATGCAGTGTACCAGAAACCCAATTCATCCACTCCAAGACCCTCACCTGGTCGACGTCTGTCCTTCCCATCAAACTCTTCTCAGGCACGAGCTGAGATATTACCAGCATGACGGCGGGATTCTCAGTGATGGTTTGTCCATTGATGACTAGCACGGGAACCCGCTTCTTCGGGTTGATGTGCTCAAATTCGGATGGGAACCCTGACTTCACAGATAGTGCTGTGACTGTGAACGGCAAACTTGTTTCGTGGAGAAGTATGTGAGGTGCCAGAGAGCAGGCGCCCTGAGCATAGTAGAGGTGTACGTCCGCCATCTTTGGGCTCGAGAGGATTCTGACAGCGAAACCCGGTTGATTGGCAGATGTCTAGCAAGCAACACCCTTACCGGAGAGTACGGAGACCAGAGGTGCTTGATCTCAGACAAGGAGGTAGGGCACTCAATATATGGCGGGTGGTTAATAACACCAATTCGACCCAACGCACTTGGGATCGAAGGCTTGCTTTCGTAATACTCTCCTCGTGAGACGGCAAGGCTACCAGAAAGGGGCTAGCCTGACGTTGAGCAAGTACGGAGATCGCGTGGGTCGCAACTCTCCATCCCGTTGTGTCCTCTGTCCGCAATTGGCGTTGCCAATCGCTTATGCGTATGAAAGGATGCTGTAATGGGATCACTGCACTCAACAAGTCGATACTACCACGGATACTAAATGTTCATTCTGGCTCTGGATCCTCGAAATAGGAAGGGAGAGCTTGGCCTTCACACATCTAGCATATATCAGATCATGCTCCTACCTTCCAACCAAAGCTCCAACAAGTGTACGCACAGATTCATTGAAGCAAGGTAGATTTCAGATTTGACGGAAAGCCATGAGCATATTGCTCGTACTTGGGTACTGAAAATGAACGTACTTCAAAAAGTGCGATCCCAGTCGCTGTCGCGAGGAACACTCAGATCCTGATCCATCCCTTCTTGTTGTTGACAGGAACTCGTTTCCCAGTCAGGCTTATCTTCCTCGGATCCCCCAAATCTTGCCACTATGATCCAGCACTACTCGTCACAGCGAGTTTCGGATTCCGTCCCTGGTTCTCCTCGTCTGGGCCGTTTGGCGGGATTCGGAACCGGCACCTCATCTAGGGCGGGTTCGTCCGCCGAGGTCTCGGACTCTATGGCCGGAGCCAGACTTGTTGGAGTGGAGGGATCACTGTAGCCGGCCTCTCGTTTGCCGCTTCGATGAACTCGTCTCTTTTCTTCTCCGTCCAGACTCTCATATTTCGATAGGCCGTCAGTCCTTGGCGGCAATAGTCGGCGTTGCCCGTCAAGGCAAAAGCTCCAGCCTGATTCATGTGATACTCAGGGCGAGCTTCGGGACTGGCAGGAGCGGTAGGATAGGTGGTGTACATGTACAAATTCTGGCCGTCAAAAGTGGAGGTGATGGTGTACGCATTGTTATCCAAGACTGGTTCTGGCAGCCCATACGACTGAAGGTGCTGCAGGGCACGAGCACCTATTGCACCATCGTAACAAGCCTGACGTCTCACAACAGCCGGATTTTCATCAGGACCGAACAGGTCAGTGAAGTTGTTGGGCAAGATTGGGGCGCTGTCATTGCCGGAGGGTATGATGTATGGATTCAGATCATCCTGGACACGCTGGTTTGCCTGGTCTGGACGGGCTCCGTAATAGAAATCCGGCCGAGCATCGCCGATGGTGCCATCCGTAAGCGGGGCTAGCCTGCTGAACGTCCTCTTGCTCCCAGACAGCATGCCACTGTTGCCTTTCAGAATGGGAAACGCCTTCTCTATCACGCCAGCCTGATCTATCGCCTCGTAGGTTTGCTCCACATAGGCCTCGAAAGCAACATCAGAGAATCGAGAAGGTGAGAGAGACGCCCTGCGTCGCCTCATTACTTGCTGGATATCTCCCCAATTGTCTGGCCGCGGAGCAAGGCTGCCGTCAGGGCGACGAACACCGTTGGGATATATGCCATGCATGATAAGATGCTCTTTGAAGCCCGAATCATATGCGGACGTTCTTCCTGAGCCGCGAAAGGTGAGCTGGCTCGAATTTGAGAGGCCCCTGTAGGAAGTCTTCGTTGGTGGCATGGCCCGAGATGCCTCTGCAGGCTCGGAATACTGCATTGAAGTTATTAGCACTGATTCAGTGTATTAACTCAAGTCAGCATTACTCCTCTGAGATCGTGAAGATCTGGGCCGCCTCGCTTCGCAAAATGCTTCAGCTGAGCTGCACGTTCTTGCAAGACAATGCTTTGGCGAACAGCCGGATTCACCTCAGCAGCCCGTCTCGCCGCAGACCGCGTAACACGGCCAGCAGGTCTGCCAGTAGATCCGGTGACACGCTTGCTCGCAGGCCCAACAGATACGCGATACCGTCGATCGAACTCCCTGAGTGCCCAAGGCAAAAGGGGTACTGTGGTAAGATTGTCCCAAAACGTGATCTTTGCTTCCTCTGCCGATCGGAATCCTGCTCTCTTCCACTGAGGCACGGGAGGCGGGGTTGTGTCTTCAGGTGCACGTTTTCGCTTCCGATCCGCGAGCTGTCTGAGCCTGAAGAAGAGGCATCGCTGAGAGGCTGAAGAGGTATTATCGAAATTCATTGCGCATGAGACCAGGGCTGGGAGGTCAAGGGGGGTCGATAGTCAAGCCGTAACGTCGTACTGACATTTCCAGCTGTAACATTGCAGCAACGTGCTGTTGAATCATGGCGCAGTAGAGTGATTCGTGCGAGTTGCCGCCTCACTGACTAGTTGGCAGGTCGCAGGTTGCAGGAACGGGATGGGCGCAGTGGTTGCAGTGACTGCCTATTCCATCGCCGTGGATGGATTAGCGTTATTTCGTTGATGGTCGGCTCTCTGGGCCCTAAGGGTGCTTTGGTCTCCCAGCACCAACGACCCCTGCCAGCCCTCAGTTGAGGCGGACTATGTACCGAAAGAATGCGCATGATCAAGCATGAAGACTCTGGTGATTTGCCCGTATGAGCCACTTGGCGAGCAAGCACTCTAAGATCGAATCCTCGGATCTTCGCATTCATGAGACCTACCGTTTGAAGTACAGGATTGGTGGTGGTGGCTTCGGCGACGTTTATCTCGGTAAGCTGCCCGGGAGCTAAGCCTGGATCTTGACTCGTCATTCTTGTAGCTACTGATGTCAACACCAACGAAGGAGTAGCTGTGAAGCTCGAACATGAGTCCATCGACCCGTCACTCCTGCGTGAGGAAGTCGAGGTGTACAAGTCCTTGGCCGGAGGTGCTGGGATACCGACAGTCTACTGGTTCGGACGAGAATGCGAGTATCGCGCCATGGTGTTTGAGCTCCTCGGACCCAGTCTGGAAGACCTGTTCAACTACTGTGGACGCGACTTCTCTCTCAAGACTGTGTTGATGATTGCGGATCAGCTGATCAGCAGACTACGCTATATCCATTCGAAAGACGTAATCCATCGAGATATCAAACCCGAGAACTTCTTGATGGGGACACGGAGGAATGGGAACTGCATCTATGTCACGGACCTCGGCCTGGCCGAGGAATATCGTCCCACTCGAGCACCAACAATTGCACCCTCTGACCCTCATCTTCTCGGCACGGCGATGTTCGCCAGCATCGCCGGTCATATGGGAGTGGGTGGGGTTTCTGCTTTTTCTGTGGTTGCTTCGGGCTGATCATGGACCAGAGCAATCCCGGCGGGACGATCTGGAGAGCCTGGGATACATTCTGCCGTACTTTCTTCGGGGGAACCTCCCCTGGCAGAAGTCAAATGCAGAGACAAAGGAACAGAAATACAGGCTGATGATGGAGATGAAGAAAAGCATAAGCATTGATGAGCTCTGTGGCGAAGCTCCAAGAGAGTTTGGGATTTACATGCAGAGCATTCGAGCTCTACAATTCGGGGACAAGCCCTATTACTCTTATCTCCGGAAAGTCTTCAAGGCGCTTTTCGTCCAGCGAAGGTTCGAGTATGACCATGTGTTCGATTGGACCATCAAACGATACATGGAGCAAGAGGAGATACAGTCTGGTGAATGAGAATGACAGGCGTTTCAAGAAGTAGGGCAACGAGTGCCTGAAGGGGCCAATCATGCAAGGCACATTGCCTGTGGGAACAGTCTAGGTGCGGAACCTAATGACATTTGAGACGAAAGGTACTTTTCTCATCTTGGAAGACTGAAAGGTCCATAGGCTTTCGGCTGACGAGTTTGGCTCTTGCAATTTGAATGACTTGCGCAAACACATTTGCCATCGTCCATTCTGCAGCGTCCATTCGAGGAGCCGTCCATTCGAGGAGCCTGCACACTGAATCTTGACTGGTCAGACTGGTGTAACGGGATCAAGCCTAATGAGGTCCAGTGTCGAATAACCGTCGCAAAACCTTGCATCCTACAACAGGTACTCAACGATAACCGTATCGACATGGGCGGCTAGTTCAGTGTCCACGGACAGGTGACTGGCGTCTTGAAAGAGGCTATGGAGTAGTCACCAGGCTGGTCCTCCAAGTGTGGGAGCCAGTGTCTCGGCGAATTGGGGCAAGGAATGCTAAGGAGAGGATTCCAGTGTCAGCAAATCTTCGAGTCGGTGAACGATGACTTCGTGTCCATGACCAATGGGCAGCTTTCATAGCTCCTGCATCATCGCAAGCATGCGAGCATGGATGAAGATGACAGCGGCAAGAAGGACGTGACTGATGCTTATTTTAGCAAATTGTACGGGTATCTTGATGCATGATTGCCACGGCCAGTTCAGGCTGTGTTGATACGACTCCAGACTTACTGACGTCCTTGTTGATTTGCAGAATTTCTGCTTTACGACGTTGGCAACTGGGGTTCAAGTAACCCCAGGTGAGTCTGCTTACTATGCACCCGAATGGCGTTGCTCCAAATCCTGGAGTATTGGAAGTCTGGGCTTCACGAGACCAAGGGGGATTTCATGCCACGTCACCACCTCTTTCTACGCGCTCTCCACGAATGCGAGGACATAGATCACAAAGCGAGGAAGCAAGGAGCTGGTGCCCTGGGAAATTCGCAGCGTCGGATGGTTGTTGAGTGCGGCAGGGCATTGCTTGCGAAGGCAGGAATAGTAGCATGTGATGATGGCAAGGTAATACTGGAACTGCTGTCATTGGCAGCAAGTTGGATGTCGTCAGGCTGGGAAACTGCTGGTGACTGCGAGAGTGCGTTGTTGTGTTGTATCTTCTCGTCGTGCAGACCCATCTTTGATGATCCCGTTTGATGGACATATGCGGCCCTTGGACGTGAAGGAAAAGCCACAAACGCACGAATGTTGTTTGGTCAAGTCCTCCCTGGTATTCATGACCACGCATGACCAAGGTGGTTTTTGTGGCAAATTCCTCACGAGAAAAGCACCTTATCTGACTGGTTGCATTCATCTCTGAGATCCATGACTCGACATGACGCAAGGGATAAGGAGATGAAGGGAAGCAACCACATACGAATCACATACGGGGTCGGGGATTCAGCTTCAGCTTCCCCCAATGTATTCCAGGTCTGCATGTCGAGAATCGTGTGCGGAGTCTCGGTAATGTCCGAACATTATTTGGAAGACTCAAGAGACCAGACCAACGAAACAAATCGTGAGGCCGACATGTAAAATGCAGGCGCCGGCTCAGCTTTCCCTCACCTCTACTAGGCCTGATTGTCGCGAAAATCGAGGAGAATCCGGGCATTTGGAAGAGACCAATGGAAGATCGACTGAAGCACCATGCCTACTGAGGCTGATCGTCGAGATGAAGCAGCATGTGCCCGTACAGAGGGTCGAAGGCTCGAGGGCAGCCTTTCCCCACGGCCGGCACTTGGAAGCAGACCAATGGAAAGCAGAATGAAGCGACATACAGGGGGCCCGATCAAGCCTCACCAGCCTTTCCCCATGTTGGCCAAGTCTTGAATGGTTGTCTCGAACATCGGTGGGACCCTTCACTCCGAACTTCGGGTGTAACCAGCCTCGTATCGTACTTTCTACTTCCCCTACCTTGCCATAGTGGCGCTTTTGGGGGGTCCAGTGATTATGCGGGCGTGCATGGTGGTGAATTATGGTGAATTATGGTGGTTGCAAAGCTGAACAGCATTCCTGTAACGGCTTTCGCATATTAAACCAGAAAGCTTTTGCTCTTCGAGTGTCCGGTATTCTATCGTCTTCACACCACTTCTACCTGTAAGAAGCCATCCCATTTTGTCTTTTCTGGCGCTCTGAAAAGAGCGTGAATCCCTTTCCATCCCCAAAAAGTACTTCTCTTCTTGTCAAGCGCTTCAGGCACCAAGCAATGCACGACAAAGAGTTTTTCAAGGGCAGAGACATGCCAGACATAGACATCAGCATCAACTTCGGCCAAATGACCCTCACAGAGCGTGACTCCAACGCCACCTCAAGTGGGCGTGCATTTCGGATCATTCCTTCCCCCTACAGCGACGACGACGAATACTGGAATAATCACGGTGGCTCAACCACCGAGAACAATCAAGTCGCAGCCTACAGGAGAATCACCGAGAACCATCTCGACTCGGACATCGTTCAGTGGGCCAGCAACGGTGGTCTGCTACCCGCGCCACCCATTCATGACTCCTGGTCTGTTGAATCTTCCCAACTGGGTGATGTTTACCTACTAACGTGTCATTCCAGGGTCGGGGAATTCTCCATTGTACGGGTTCAGCTTTTGAACGATCGAGTTGGGCTCGAACTCGACCAGCTTCTACTGCACCATGTTTTCATACCCAGCCTCATACGACTGAACGACGGTTCATGGGAGGTGATGGTCCGAACCAAGAACATGGACCATGTCCACCACCTCATAAAGAGTGTACACACAAGTTTCATGATACAGGAGGAATACAACCCCATCGACCCTCTGGCTCGTGATCTGGAGTTGTTCGGACGGAGCCGCGCAGAAGCGCTCGCGGTAGTCTGGTTCCAGGAGAGAGTCAGTGTAGCGCAGAACAGTCCGCACCAGATTCCACAAGACTACTATACGTATCTGTACATGGAAAAGCGAGAGGAAATGTTGCGACGTCTTTCGATGGGCAGCGTGGTTTATGTGGCGGCAGATGGTCGGCGGATCATGGCACTCCTTTGAGACAGCCGTGCGGTTGACTACCAGGTAGATGCCATAGTTGCTGTGCACGATAGCAGCAGGGGCAGCGGCCAACAGCCGCTGCCCTACGAGGGTCTCTTACAAAATTGTCAATCCATCATCTTGTCACGGGTCTTCTTGCAGTGATAATAGTTCGTTGTCGGCGTATCAGCTCAAGATCGGCCGTACGAGCAATGTCCAGCTCACAAGCTGGGTATTACGATGAGACTCTCTGGCTTTGATAGACAGAGAGGCGAGGTCATGTGTGTGGGATCGCCTGCGAATCTGATCGGAAGTCCGGCTTGGAGCGTGCGATCATTCATTTCTTGTGGCCACACGATCTCGCTAGGGAATCCCCGGCCGATCATCCGATCAGGAGGTTAGATGTACGCTGGGCCAAGGTGCTTGCAGTCACCATGCAGAGGTTGGCGAATCAAATGTGAAATAGCAAGCTCCGAACGCTACCACACTGATTTCGTGGACGGTGACCAATCATGGCGCAAAAGAAACGTACAGTGAGGAGTCGCAGAAAGTCTTACCTCTTCGCTCCTAGTCTTGCCCTATGTCCACCGATCTCGAGAGCAAGACGAGGCTATTATAGTCCGGCGTAGATCGAACTCTCAACGGCACCTATCAAAGAGTCTGGGAAAATCTCCTAACTTTTGGCGAGCCACCCCGCAATTTGATAGAAGTGAAGTATCTGGCGGGTGTGTCGAACGGTCTGGTGTTTGGTACCAAAAATTGCCACATTTCATACGAGGTATTCATGATTTCCCAGTCGCAGTGGCCAAGCTCTTTATTCGGGCCGCAAGGCCAATACACGTCCTTGAAGCCAGAACGTGGTGCATCATGCACGCGCGGACGTCCTCCTCGTTTTGGGGAACCCGTTAATAGCACTCGTGGGTGCAAGGGATGTCCACGTCGTCTTGCAGGATGAGAGGAGCTGCAGAAGTGACAGCCATGGTTGGCATGCTCAGGTGCCAGGGTTCCACTCGCATCCCCGGGTTGGGAGTGTTAGCTCCTCTTTCGACGATTTGCGAAACTCCACTTCATACATGGGTGCTCCTGGGGAACAAGGGTCTGTGAAATCTCGAGCCAGCACTTTCTATGGCGGATCCGTAGACCGGTCAGAAAAGCGCCCTCTGATCTTCGAGCATGCAGCACCGCAAGCGACAAATGGGTGGTCCGCCAAAACATCTCCAGGCCAAAAGGTTTTGTTTCCAGAGTCCGAGACGAGACGGTGCTGGAATTTTCCACAGGAACCCACCGAATCAATGGGGTAGTCCCTTGTTGAGAATCGCGGCAGAAGTTGATTTGACTGAGAGAGTTAGCCACATACATACTCCGTAGTAGGTCATCGAATATTGTTTTTATGATACATCACTTTGTCTCACCTAGATTGCGGATCCAGATCACCCAATCCACAGCCCATCCCGCGTTAACCGGCTATGATTGGGTGCTAAAAGTACGGCTGAAAATACCATGAATCAGCTCTCTCCTTCTGGCACGGCAGCTCAGGACTGAAGGATGAGGTGCTGCTCGAAGATGTCGAACAGTCGAAGAGTCACTCGAGCCAATATGTGTCGGTTTCCTTGACACAAGGTCTTTGGTGTCCCCGGCGCCCTCCTTCCCCTCTTCCTTCATGCAACCGATGCAAGCCTTCAAGAATGCAATCTTCACAACTACGTCCCTTGACCGAAGCTGCCGCGGCTGGTGACATGGAGGAAGTTAATCGCCTTCTGGTCGACTCGGCTGCCATCAACATCCATGACTCCGTGGTCCAGGACAAATTCTACGCAATGCGTACTGCGGTAGAGAAGGACTATCGATGGATCGTCTATCTTCTCCTAGCAAGAGGCGTGAAACCCTCCCCATTCGACTTCTGCACGGCCGTGAAGAATCGCTCGTACACGATCCTCGAGCTCATGTTGCACAATGGCTTCGATATCAACGCAGCCTACCGAGATGAATACCCTCCATTCTGGGCGTAAGTTGTCTCTCCCTGTCCATCTCGCTTTGACAGTGCTCTGACACGAAGTAGCGATGCCCTCAATGACTCGGAGATGGTCCGCTGGCTCGTTCAGCGCGGCGCCGATCCTAACGTCCCCTCTATATACGGCATCACACCTTTCACCATGGCTGTCCAATCCGCTTCCCGCCAGACTATCAAACTCCTTCTCGAGCTTGGTGCGTCAGTCCAACATGGCTACCCTCTACATTCTGCAGTTTGGAACAACCGTGAAGACGAGGTCGTCGAGCTCCTTTTGACCAATGGCGCATCGCCTAATACCATCGAGTTCAAAGGGCAACCGAGAGCATACTATGACGTGGTCACTGCCGTCGGAACACCGCTCCATGTGGCCTATCGTGTTGGCAATCACAGACTGGTCCGACTTCTCCTCGAGTATGGCGCGGACCCAAACATTCGGGATGCGCGAGGCATGCTTCCAATCCAGGTTCACAAACTCAGTGCCTCAATGTGATGAAGAAGCACGTCGTTGGCTCCCAACAACAAGCGACCACCAAGGTCAGGCGCGGCGCGAATTCCGGCCCTCGACGCCAGAAGGAAGAGAAACACCCCGTTTACGCACACCGCATTGCGTAAATGTGGGAAAGGGCTTCGGAGGATTGACGAAAACCAGAATGGTGAATGAATAATTCAGCCCGGATGCAATTTTCGGATTGTCAGGTTCGACGTTGGCAAGAATTCCCCAGACCTACTGTTAGCTGTGGAAGTACCGCTTGGTCCAGACCCCGGCGGCGGATATGGAGGAGTACGGAGTTCGCTTTGACTATGACGGCGATATGGACCAAAATGGTGTCCGATACTAAAGGATGGGACGGCAATATGGACATCTGATGATTGGGGACGCTTGGTGCGTTCAGACTGTCTTTCAAGATTTCGAGCTGCCTGACTACTATATTGTTTGTACCTTTGAAACTGGTTCAGTGCTCTCTATGTTGTTTATTACCCCCTACATTTGATGCAGCTGCCTAATATCCTTGAAGATAGTTTCGTCCCTGGCCGCCATCAGTGCAGAAATGGTCAATTGCCAATGACAACCGGGGTTTAGCACTGGACGGTTTTCTGAATCGACAACTTGAGCGTAGCAGACCTTTCACAATGCCTGGCGTGTATTCATTTGAACGAATTGGAAAGTGGACTGCACAAGTGAATCAAAACAGCAAGGCATCATGAGGGCATCATGAGGCTAGTGAGGCGCACACCAGCCATAGAAGACCAGCCAAGCCTGCTACTCCAAAGCTTAGCCTACACTCTTTATTGCATCAGCAACGTCGAGAATCCCTTGCCCATCCAAAAGGATTGTCTTATCTCATCAGAAAGGTGTTTCCGCGGCTTGAGGGGCGAAGTGTGTGGCTCCATCATTCAACGCCATGAAAATATGCCCCAGAGGGGAATGCTCTCATCCGCGGCTACCGGTGCCAGTATGCCGTGCGAATTACCTCTCCTCAGAGGACACATCACACTAGATCAGGCCCTCGACAGGATGATAACATATCGCTCAAATCGGCTATCGACAGCAACGACAAGCGTTCTGGAGATACCTGTCCAAGCAGAAGACCGAAATTGAGGCCATCGTCTCATTTCACCTTAGCGTCAATGAATGTCGAGCGGTTGACGAGGGGACTTGGCTATCTGGCAGCTTCAATGTCTGTATCCCTGTTTACATCCGTCCGCCTTCTGAAGTACGTACGGTGTTTGTCAGGGTACCATTGCCGTATAAAGTCGGAGAGAGAAACTGCCCTGGCAATGTCGATGAGAAGCTTCGGTGTGAGGTTGCCTTGTATATCTGGATACAACAAAATTGTCCAGACATACCGATTCCTCCTCTCTTTGGCTTTGGATTCCCCAACGGCCGGATCGTAAGTCTGATGCTTTGCAAGTAGTGCGGATTCAAGCTGACACTGTTTCTTAGTTCACGGTACCCGAGAATGTTCCCCGAATCTCTCGACTGATGTGGTATGCGAAGCAGACCTTGTTTTCGTGGCTTCGAATACCTACTCCCAGCCGATATATCCAGCGACAGTCTGTCGATACCTTGAAGACCGGTTATATTATTATAGGCGAGGTTTCAAAGGGAGAAATGCTCTCAATCTGTTGGGATTCTTTCCGCCACGACATCGCTGGTCGTTCGAACGTTTTTCACGACTTGGCTCGGATTACTCTTTCATTCAACAAAACTCCTCTTCCTCGTATCGGCTCTTTAACCTTCGATGACCAAGCATGTATCACCCTGACCAACCGTCCATTGACACTACACCTCCAGTCCTTGGAAAACGAAGGCATTCCTGCCGCTATCGACCGGAAATCTACCTATTCAGCAGTGGAGCCCTATGTTCTTGACCTCTTGACGTGTCATGATCATCGCATTCACTATCAACCCAACTCAATCCATGATTCAGACGATGGTGAACAGCAATTGGCGGCTTTGACTATGATGCGTGCTACTCTTCATCATTTCATTCATCCGGAATATCGGCACGGGCCCTTTGTCTTTACTCTCACAGATCTACATCCGAGTAATATATACGTGGACGAAGACTGTCACATTACTTCTCTGATCGACTTGGAGTGGGCCTGTTCGCTGCCTATTGAATTCCAGGGCCCGCCTTTTTGGCTTTCAGGGCGAGCTGTCGGAGCTCGAGCACGGAGAGCCCCTTGACACCTTCAGCCAGATCGCGAGCGAATACCTGTACGCGTTTGAGCAAGAAGAGAGACAAATGTCGGGAAACGCCTTGTATCAAACGCCCGTCATGAGAAAGTGTTGGGAGATTGGAAGCTTCTGGTACTTTTATCCCGTAAACAGTCCCAAAGGCCTATATTCACTCTTCAACGAATATATCCAACGATTGTTCTGTCCGGACCATTGCAGCATGCGGATCTTCGACCAAATAGTGGCTCCATACTGGAGTGTGAATGCAGCGGATGTGACAAAGGCAAAGATCGATGAAGAGAAAAGGTACAAAAATCGGTTGAGAGGGGCTTTTTTTTGCTGAGCAACCATCTAATGGCGACTTACTCTACGGAGATGACGTGAAGCAGCATATCGAACAGCAGCAGCGATGAAAGTCGATCCACATTGCACCTTCACAGGCTCCCTCCTAGGGCCTGTTCGTCCTCAAGGCCACCATTCAGGGGCAAATCATTTTAGCCATTGGCGCCAGGAGCTCGTCCAACATTTCCCTCCGTCATTTCTTGGTCTTTCCACCTCGTCTCTTCCTGGGTTCCTGGCCAGAAGACAGAACCTGGCCACCGGCTGCTTGGGCGCCATCCGTAATCCTTTGGGAAGGAAGGATAGTATCATCAGCTACTCTCTTTCCCCTTGCCCTCTGGGCCTCTTCTCCCGAGGTTTGCACCGCTAATTGCTGCCGATTGTGGTGTCTCACTTTCAGATCTCTGGTAACTTTCCGTGTTAACACGAGTCCGTTTTTCTGAAAAGACGGACTTGCCGTTCAGATGCCCAGAAACCTGGCGGGTAGTCAGGTTCGTCTAGACGTCGCGAAGACACCTCAAGAGTGTAGGAAAGCAGCGAGGCCTACGCCTGAGAGCCTCTTTCAATGCCATTCACTAATCGCCACCAGGAATCAGCGCCCAGCCTCTGAAACTCCTGGATTGTCCAATCAACGGCAATGTCGGACTCGAACCCTTGTTGGCAGAAAGATTGTTGAGCGTCTTCCCCTGCAGGTTTCGATAGTCCGTCTAATCCTCGTCGCTTGAGTTATGCACCAAACTCATATAGTCGGCGAACTCAGCGGGCAGGTCGCCACAATGTTCGGTCACGTTGACCATCGGCCTGATCTCCAAGCCGCGAGATATTCGGACCCAGGGATAGAAACTTTGAGACCCGACCATGAGTTTCCCATGCCTGCAAATACGCCACCCAGCAACCCTAGAGCCTCCCAAGTCGTCGCGATGAGACGCATAGAGAGGTTTCACATAGGGCGGATGCGGTCAAAATCTGCTCGTGTCAAATTCACGCTACCCCATCAGCCATTTTCATCAGAACCATCAGAAGGAAAATGGTTCTGAATCCCAGCTTTCTCTGCAGGATCCGCAGCCGCAGTCAATTCGATCCTTGATATTTTGGACCAGTTCTCGGGTAGTCGTGAACAGTTGGGAATGTTGTCAGCAGCATACGACTTACAAGGTCCACGGCCGCATCCGAGCGGATCTCTTCCTTTATGCCACAAGCTGTAATGAGCGATTGGGGCAATACAAAATCTTTCGGCCTTGAGTCTGCCGGAGAACGGATGGGGACCATTCATGCTGAGCCATGTCATTTGGGGAGCAAATGCTCCCGCTTGCCGGGGGTTGCAATGAAAACAGCTTGTGCGCCAGGAGTACAGTTTGTTCGACGACCCTTTAGCATTCTTTGAAGCTCAGTGAGGGCCAAATACCCCTTAGTGGCGTTCCTTCAAGTTTCTCCATGATGATGTACTCAGCTCCCTACGGCTTAGACACTGTTGAGAACCATCTATACGCTCTGGGGACCAGTGCTTGATTCAGCAGTAGGCATTCTATCATTGCCATTTTGCGGGGCGACGGTGTAGTACGTAGGAACTGTGGGTGGATAGGGAAGTCGAGCATTCCAGAGGCGAGCTCAACTAGCATCATCACCATCATGGAGGAAGCCGTACACGTCCATATGCCGCGCCGCATGATTGCTAGGGTGGATTTTATGAGAGGCTTACGCATCTTCATGGTATGGCGACAGCTTAGAGCGTTAGTGGTACGCCCATGTTGGTCTTAGAGGCATTACAAGCAATCAAGTCATGCATTGAGCCCTTTTTAACAATGAACAGCCAAACCCAAATCAGCCAGCTACGGAATGGGGGTCGTATATGTGCAGTGGTCTTTTACGGCGCCATGCAAGCCCGTGGCGTTGGCATTCTCCAGCCCTTCGAGCCGCAATCAGTCATTCCACCTTCCACTAGCCTCGCTAGCACTTCTTCCAGCACTTTTCGGCTTCACCAACAAAACTCAGGTTGCTCGTCCCTCAGGTTCCCCGCCAGGCCCCTCGATCAAGCAAAGAACTAGATGACTTTCGCACCCGTGACCCCATCCGCTATCATGCCATTGCCGGCTAGTCACTCGCCCTTCAACTTGTCCTGCGTGACCGTAAAGGCTTCCTGGAGTAGAGTCTGCTCCTCCTTGACGTGGCTGGCCTTCAGACCTGTCGCGACCGAGGCACTCGGATCTCGACCCGCGTACATGACATGGCGCCTGTTATGATGCTCGGTCTCATTCAACAACGTCTCAATACGGGGCTGGACGAAACTCCAAGCGCCGGCATTGAGCGGCTCCTCTTGACACCACACGATGGTCTTCGCATTCTTGTAGCTGTCCAAGTTCTCCTTGAGTTGCTGCCAGGGGAAGGGGTTGAGTTGCTCAATACGCGTGATGGCGGTGTTCTTGAAGCCCTTGTCGGCGCGGTGCTTGTACAATGCAGCGTACACCTGGCCGGTACAGATGACCACGCGATCGATCTCGTCGGGTTCGGCAATCGCTTTACCGTGTTCTGGGTCTGGGATGATCCATTGGAAGTGTGAATCACCTGTGAAGTCCTCAATGTCAGAGCGGGCCAGGGGATGGCGCAGCAATGATTTGGAGAAGAAGATGATCAGTGCTGGATTCTGTTAGCTACGTCTCGCAAGAGAGGTCTGGAGACTCACGTTTCCTGAATTGTCGGTTCATTTGTCGGCGGAGGATGTGGAAGTAGTTGGATGGAGTGGTCATGTAGGCGACCTGCATGTTGCAATCTTGATGTTGTCGGTCAAGTTTGTCCGGCGACGGGAACACTCTTGGCTCTTCATTGCAGAGTTGGAGATATCGTTCCATACGACCGGAAGAGTGTTCTGGTCCTTGGCCGTCGTAACCGTGAGGTAAAGAGCAGACAAGACCAGATCGTTGCAACCACTTGACTTCTCCAGATGCAATGAACTGATCGATGATACATTGGGCATTGTTGGCGAAATCACCAAACTGGGCCTCCCACATGACGAGAGCATTGGGGGACGAGAGGGAGTAGCCATATTCGAATCCGAGTACGCCGAACTCACTGAGCGAAGAGTTGGAGATCGAAAAGGCTCCTTGCTCCTTGGCCAGGTTGCTCAGAGGTGTCCATGTCCGTTCGGTCTCCTGGTCGTGCAGGACGGCGTGACGTTGGGAGAAAGTACCACGTTCCACATCCTGACCAGAGACACGAACATGGTGACCCTCCAGGCAAAGAGTACCGAATGCAAGAGCCTCTGCAGTAGCCCAGTCAATGTTCTTGCCCTCCTCGACAGCCTTCTTTCTGCCGGCAAGAATACGCTTGAGGTTGCGATGGACGGTAAAGCCTTCCGGCGCACCACCAATCTTGTTTCCGATTTCTTGTAGGGTTTCAGTGGGCACGCCGGTTGGAGGGTGAGGAAGAACTTCGGTCGCAAGCTCCTTTGGTGATTTGAACCCGTTCCAGGCGGAGGTCAACCATTCCTTGCCAGTCGGCTGGTAGTCTTTGCTCCGATCAAAGCTGTCATTGAGCATACCCCACACCCATTTCTTGTGCTCCTCGATGTCCTCTTTGGTGAAGGTGCCTTCTTCCAAGAGCTTAGCGACGTACTTGTCAAGGACTGGCTTGATAGACTCGATGCGTTTGTACATGAGTGGCTGAGTGAAAGAAGGCTGATCAGTTTCGTTGTGGCCTTGTTTACGATAGCAGACGATGTCGATAACACAGTCTTTCTTGAAGTCGGCACGCCAATCAGCAGCTAGTTGACAGACGAAGTTAACGGCTTCAACATCGTCACCGTTGACGTGGAAGACAGGAGCATCGATGGCCTTTGCAATATCGGAGCAGTAAGGAGTGGATCGAGCAAATCGAGGGTCGGTAGTGAAACCGATCTGGTTGTTGACGATGATGTGGATGGTACCGCCGGTTGAGTACGCCGGCAGAGCGTAGAATCCGAGGGTTTCGTAAACGACGCCCTGAGCGGCAAAGGCGGCATCACCGTGAAGAAGAACGCCCATTGCCGTGAGGTGTTTCGTCTCGTCATTGTTGTAATGCTGAATGGCACGGGTCTTGCCCAACACAACTGGATCCTCAGCTTCCAAGTGAGACGGGTTGGCGACCAGCGAGAGTTGGACACGTTTGCCGGAAGGAGTCGGTCGCTCGAAATTCATACCCAAGTGATATTTCACATCGCCGGAACCCTCGTCATTGGCTTCGGTGCTGCCAGCAAATTCACTAAAGATGGATTCGTTGGGTTTGCGGACGACATTGCTCAACACGTTCAATCTGCCTCTGTGTGGCATTCCGATCACAATGTCTTTGATACCATAGTCGACACTTCGGTCGATCATGGCCTTCATACCAGGCACAAGAGACTCACAGCCTTCCAAACCGAAACGCTTGTCATTGGGGTATTTTGTGGCCAGGAAGGTTTCGAAGCTGGAACTCCAGATCAGGCGGTCGAGGATGCGTCGCTTGTCATCCACGGAATATCTGAAGGGTGTAGGAACCTCGATTCTGTTTCTGATCCAGTCGCATTGTTCTCGGTCTGGGATGTGAATGTACTCCACACCGTAGGAGCCGCAGTAGGTCTTTTCGCAGGCAGCAATGATGTCGCGAAGCTTCATTTGGTGTTTCGAATCCGTCGAGAATCGAGGAAGAATACCCGGGCCAAGTGTAAATTCTTGATCCAGGTCTGCCTCGGTGAATCCGTAGTGGTCCAACTCCAGTTCCTTGGGTCTGCGGTAACCGAACGCTTCGGCCTCTCCGCGGATGCCCAGCGGATCTGTCTTTGCTTTGTGGTGGCCTCTAGCCTGATATGCTCTTACGAGTAGCTGGACCTTCAAGTGTTTGCTGATGTCTTCTCCGCCTGCGGTGACTGCGCTCGGCGCAATGCTCGCTGCGCCCTCGGCTTGCGATAGGAGTCCCGGAGGAGGCTGGAACGCTCGAGAGACGGGCATATTGCCAGCCTCCATATTGTGGAAGTAGGCTTGCCATGAGACGTGGACAGAAGAGGGATCGTTTTTCCATGCCAAGTACATTTCATCGATGTAGTTGGCAGTGTTGCCCTGAAGAAAGGAGTCATTGGGATCCTGGCGAGCGGTTAGCTGCGTGAGATAGCTTGGATAGCTTGGACTCAAGCCGATTGAAACATACGACGCCTTTGTTTGACTCCTCAGCCGCCATGGCATAGCCCCTGCGCTGCAGTGAGCTGCGGGCCATGACGGCTAATGGTTTTCTCCCAGCGATGAGCGCATTCTGGCGGCTCCCTACGCAGGCGTGCGAGGCCGAAGAAGTAGAAAAGGATTTTGAAGCTTGCGCAGCTCTCAGGGAGAGCTTCCCGGCGGCACAACGATACATGATGTAGAAGGCGAGCTAATGATACAGCGAATGATCCATAGGAAATATACGAGATCGGAGAGGGACGGCAGCGACCACCAACGAAGGAGTGGAAAGGCGCTGGAGAAGGAGAAGGTTCTGTACACGGAGGTACAGCGAGGAAGTCCGGGACTTGAGTTGTTACGTAGGAAGGAAAAGTGAGTGACTGAATGTGAGTCTGAGTATGAACGAGGCGAGAAGGCTTGCTTTGCTGCTTTGACGCAGTCTGGGACGATGCTAAGGCGGCGATCCAATGAGGTCGCCTGCAATTGAGGCTTTTTCCGAAGATGCGGAGAGTGGACGGAATAATAATGAGCTTTGATGGATGATGGACTTTGATGGGCTTGACTTGGTTCGTCGCCGCGGCACTCGTCATCCGTCACCCAGCACCCATCACTCATCACTGGCAATAAACGCCCAGCCTTGGAGAGGGAATATTTGCTAGAAGCATCGCAGTACTCGATTTCTATGGGGTATCATGTCGTCGTCTGTATTGTACTTTTCTCTTCCGGAACAAAAACCAATGTCCAACAGGATCCGTTATACTGTGTATATCTCTCCAACGCTCAAATACGGGCTCCTGCTAAGATTTCTCGATCAACAACTTCTGCTCCACTTTCTTCATCAGTCCTCCTTCTTTCCAGTACCCAGCGCCCGTCTCTATCACGCGAATATGTAACACTCTCGGCGCCACTGCTGGTTCTGCTGTGACGCCCTTTTCTTCGGTCGCCGCCCATAGGTCCAGGCGAGGAAGGCATGTCCTCCTGCGATGTCACGACAAAGGGTTCCACCGATTTCTTGCGAGGTGTGTTCTGGGTCAACGTCGACCTGTCGGCTTCTTCCTCCTCTTCCTCCGATTCAGGTATACCTGCGGGCGACGACCGACCTTGCAGAGACGATGACATTCTTGCCGCATTGAGATCGCCTTGGGGGAATGTGTGATTCGAGAAGTGAGCCAGCGGCGAACTGACCGAGTTTCCAGCAGCCGAGCTGCTGATACTGGATGTGCTCCCTCCAAATGTCCGTCCACGGAGCTTCAACAACGCACTAAAACTCATGTCCTCGTCGAACCCAGGCGAGTCGAGTTCAAGTAGTTGAGCAATCCCTGGACTAGGCAGAGATTGCGCTGAAGCAGGCATCCCGCCTGGCAGGTGAAGAGATACTACTGAATTCCTGGTGCTCCATTCGCTCCGTTCCGTTATTGGTGTCAAACTAGGCTCTTGAAAATTCGCCTTGCCACTATGGCTGCGCTTGATGCCGTTGGAGCCGCGTTCGGCAAAATAGCCGCCAATGACAAGCTCGGAATTTCCTTTGAAATGAGAACGTGCATAGAATCCAAACTCACGACCATAGAAGCCTTCGTCGTCGTTTTCCAGTGCTTCTGCGTTGGCCTCGGCTATCATCGGGTCGTCGTCGAGATCGTCGTCAAAGGGAAAGCCATCATCTTCTGCAATGGCCGAGCTGACATTGTAGCTGAAGCGACTGTCGTCCGAGATGACCCCTCGCTGACTGGGCGACTGGGAGGTCTCGTCCGAACTCTGGCTGAAGCTCACTTTTCGGTCGAATTTTCCTTCCGACGCTGCTTGATTGGCAGCCAAGGCTAGGGCATCGTGGTAAGCCGCGAGATTGGTTTCGGTGAGACCAGCGACAGGATTCTGCTTCGCTGGAGGTGTCGATTCTGCCTGAGATGGCTCGAACGACGCTGGGGGCCCTTTCGCGCGGGTGCCACTGCCCCCCAAGGGTTCTGCATCAACAATGTCGTCCCAAGGATTAACGGTCTTGACTTCGCCGTCAGCACCAGCCAGATGCCGTGCGGCCTCAAGTTTACGGGCATTCTCCGCGGGGATATCACGAATTGTGCTTGTCTCATCGTCGAAAATTTGCTCATCAAACTCGCCGCTGGGAATATCAACATCCAGGTCGCCAAATTCGCCATCATCAAAGTATAGATCTTCATCGTCGAAAATCTGGCCTTGGGGACGTGATGTGTGCTGAGTCCGCCTCCCGGGCACTTCGGCTGCCGAGATACCCAGTCCGCCGAGGAGAGAAACTCGCTCGATCTCGATTGAATCCTTGCCGTCAGACTTTGGATGTCCGTGTTGAGAGGATTCT
This sequence comes from Exophiala xenobiotica, assembly GCF_000835505.1. Classification (NCBI taxonomy): domain Eukaryota; kingdom Fungi; phylum Ascomycota; class Eurotiomycetes; order Chaetothyriales; family Herpotrichiellaceae; genus Exophiala; species Exophiala xenobiotica. Next base: position 2,677,023 of record NW_013562493.1, on the reverse strand, counting down.
CTCGAATCGGCGATTCCGATCGGGAATCCTTCGTGGTCGCGTGGTGTTGGTTGAGATGCATTATTTGTGCTTGTCGGGCTGAATGTCAATGATTGTGGTGTGAAGTGGAATCCCTGCAGCGATCGCCTTTGCAGCTCCGTAGGCCGAGTTTCTGGTACCACAAGTTGCGACAGATCAGATGCTTCAGGCTGAGGAGGTCCATAGCGGGCCACAAGGGCGTTTGCTTCAGGGATGTCGTCCCCAAAGCCATCGTCTTCCTCATAGTTCGCATTGATCCCAGGAATCTTTTCTTCAAATCCATCATCTGCATCAAAGTCATAGTCTGCATAGTCATCGTCTTCTTCAGCACCAGGAGCAGTGATCTTCTTTGTCGCCTCGTGCTCCTTGTGCTTTTCCTCGAGCAGTCTTTCCTGAGCTGAGGACCCCAGATCTCCAAGCTGAAAGCTAAATCGTGATGAAGTGCTTGTCATGTGTTTAGGGAGTGCTGCAGCAGGCGGTGGATCAAACTTTGGTGAAGGTGTGCTCTTAGGCGGCGGTGTTGGCGGTGGGGGTGATGGCACCACCGGCGGTGGTGGCAGAGGTATGTTTTCTTTGTCTGAAGGTAGAGGTTTGAAATCGACGTCGGGCTGTGGAATGACAGCTGGAAGCCGCTTAGCAAATTCAGGAACGCTGTCGGGATCCTGCAGTTCATGTGCCATGTGCGAGGCATTGAAATTATGCAAGTATGCTGTCCGATCTGGCCGCAAAGACGGCCGATCATCCTGGAAGTGCTCCTTGAACATGGGACTGTGGTTGAGATTTGGAGTTCCATTTGTATACAGCCTTCCGCCTGGCGACTCGTAGATACAATTGGGATCTGCTGACCGTGGCGCTGGGGAGTCTGCGCCGCTTATATCATTCTGAGAGTACAACCTGCGGGTACGCGGAGCCGAGAAATCGTGCACAACCTTGCCTCTGATACTTGGGTCGAAGTCGTCTGGAAGTGCTGGCACGGAGAAGGTCTTGATACTGAGGTTGACATCCTCAAGCTTTTGGTTTTGCGACGATCGACGGCGAGCAAGCAAACTCATGGGGTTCAGTAAATTCAATCTGCTCTTCTTCCCTGCATGAAGCTTTCCATGAGGGGGCTCTTCAGTCGTAGGCCGGTCCATCACCGGCGAAGAAAAGCTGTGGTTGCGGAAACTGGGCGAGGACGCGCCGTCTCCAGGCCTTGGTGCTTGACGTTCCAATGATATTTTGTCTCTGATATCATTGGGACTGGTATTGTACGGCACAAGAGCAGGTCTCAAGGGGAGTTCAGTGTACTGACCGGCAGTGCTTAGAGCGGGATGCGGGAGGGTTGCATTCGCGTCCACGGCGTCGCTTGTGGCAGGACGGGCATTCTCGTCCGACGTACGATATCTCGGACGGCCATTATCTTCGGATAATCTTTGGTAATGTCTAGGCTCGAATGAGAAATTCTTCAAGGCGGGAGGCGCTGATGGCAAGGCTCGGAGATGTTCGTAGGCAGGAGAGGAGAGAGTGAGGTTGAGGTTGAGGGACGGGCTATCCGAGTCGTCGGTGCTCGACGCGGGTTCGGCAGGACTGAGAGCGTCGCTATATCTGTTCGGGCGGTCGACAAATCGTCGAGAAACCGAGGGAGAACTTGGCGAGACATGGTCAGACCTCCTCCTATGTCTTTGTAATGGCGGGCAGTTCGCCTTGCTGCTGTTCATCATGTCCGGTGTGTTGGGCTTGCCGCTGCGCAATGAGGAGGAGTCCGCTCAAGGGCAATCATTTCTCGATGGAGCTTTCATCGGATGACGAGGTTATTATAGGTTTGGTCGTATATCTGCGGACGATCCGAATAACGAGGATATGAAGATAGTGGTTCGATGGGCAGTCTATCCGATGGTCCTGTCTGAAATGGGGTGGTGCGATCTGGCAAAGGCGACCAACACAACGGTCGCAAGGCGGACTCGAGATCAAGGGGCTCGCTAGTGACTTTTTCGTGCTCAATGGAAAGGTCCGTAGGAAGCTCGATGCTGCAGCTTGTTTGTTGATGTGTAGCGGACAATGAGACGAGGGCAGTATCAAGATCCGATCCTCGCGATTTGCGACGTAAGTGACAGCCTCTCGACGACAGAAACGCATGTCGCAGCCGCCTTTCGGTTGAGAGACGATCAACCAATGAGACAAGCCCGCAACTCCGGTCTGGGTTGCTTTGCCGATCGGCAACCATCTCGCCATACAGGCTCACTAGGCTCACTAGCCTTTAGCTATGGGCACACCAGCTCTTGATTTAGTTAAAGCCAGCCAACTCCAGGCCCAGATTCAGGTCGCTCGAACCCCCAGAAAGAAGACACACAGCCTCGTCTTTTCAGTCTAGTCTTCGCCTACCTTCTGACATTGTGGAATATTGTCTAGTAAAGGACTTTGATGGTCACGAAACGAACAACGTGAAAAAGACGATGCGGAGCACTGAACCCGAAAGTCAACAGTCGAGCATTGCAAATGGCTATGTATGGACCGGGCTCAAGTTCTAGTCGCTGGACGGACGCGTGGAACAGTATTCTGAATCCAATGAGGAGCTGCGGGTTTGACTCTCCTTCAGCTTGATCTCTTGTTGACTGAAGATCCTTCCTTGGGACTTGGCCTCGCAGGATTGACGAGAAACAGGCCTGAAGCACAGCTTCCACTGAAGCTTCTCACATCACATCTCGTCGCCGCATCCGGGCACGCGACCGCTTTTCGGCTGCGCAGTCCCCTCTCATAGCCGAGTATTGTTATTTGCGAATGCGCAAGGAACACCATGCTGGTAGTCCAGATAGATAGCACTGGGAGCTGCGGATAGGTTTGCATCCGTGATCATGAACTCTCACCGCCTCCCGTACGGTCGACTGGAATCCTCGTTCACCACTCGTCTCACTTTGTGCCCCGGATTCGGAGTTGAAACCCTTGGCCACCAGCCTGTCATTCGCTCCCTGGACATATTAATGCATATAAACCACATCGTGGCTGCTTACCCTCGGCGTGGTCTACAAGAATTCGTAGCAATGCCACCATCTCGTCAGCGTATTGCGGCGAAAGGATCGCCTTGGCCTCCAAGAAAAGAATGACGCTGATGAGGTATTCGTGGTAACATTCGTTCGTCATCCCATTCGGCAGCCTCACCCCGCACAAGCCCTTTTCTTCTTGTCTCGGGAAAAACCGTGTCACCGTGTCTACGATTTTCGATCCTTCTGGCCACCCGTCAACGACATCAAATCATCATCCTAAGAAGTGAGGACAACCCGACTTTCCTTCCTCTCAAGTCTCCCCCTACTCCTCCTCCAGATCTTCAAGACCATCCCTCATACCCAATCGTCGCCATCATGAACCGCCCCTCGCGCAACGACGACACCGAGGACCACCCAGACTGGAACCAGAGCCCACACGCTTTGAGTGCGGACTTGACCACAAGGGCCGACCTCAATGGCATCGTCAATCTGAGGGAACAACGCGAGAACGACTCAAGTCTGGACAACAGCGAGCAAGAGCAAATCAATATACGACCTCTCGACACGCCAGAACCTCCGTCGTCTTCAAACAAAACCCCCAGCTCCGTCAAGGTTGATTCAAGAACCCATGATCATCAGCACTCGTCTGATCCAGGTATCTCGGCTGTTCAACAACCCACTACTACCTTTTCACGATTCAGGAAATTACGAAACCCCAAAAGCGTTTGGACCAAGCTCGTCGCCGTTCTCCAAAAGTATGTCAAATTCATCGGGCCTGGCTTCATGATTGCGGTCGCCTACATCGATCCTGGAAACTATGCCACTGATGTCGAAGCCGGCGCGTCGACACGATACCGCCATCTGTTCATCATCTTACTGTCCAATCTATTCGCCATCTTCTTGCAGTCTCTGTGTATCAAACTCGGGAGCGTCACCGGCCTAGATCTGGCCGAAAACTGTCGCAAGCATCTGCCCAGGTGGCTCAATCTGATCTTGTATCTTCTCGCGGAGTCGGCTATTATAGCTACCGATATTGCAGAGGTGAGCCTGACCCCTATAAATCACGCCTGAGCAGAGTTGACGAAATGCAGGTCATTGGTTCAGCCATAGCACTGAATCTACTTCTTCACATCCCACTGATTGCAGGGTGCGCCATTACCCTTGTCGACGTCTTGCTTCTGCTGCTCTTTTACAAGCCTGATGGCTCCATGACACGGCTACGTATCTTTGAATACTTCGTCATGAGCCTGGTGTTGGGGGTTATGGTTTGCTTTTGCATACAATTGTCCTATATCAGAGACACTTCGGCTGGGGATGTCTTTAAAGGCTATTTGCCCTCGGCAGCGGTTGTGCAAGGCAATGGTATCTATCTGTCCTGCGGCATCATGGGTGCCACGGTCATGCCTCATTCAATCTTCCTTGGTTCGGGCGTGGTTCAGCCTCGCTTGAAGCAATTCGATGAGCGAAATGGTCACATTGCCATGGGCGACACGTCAGATGACGAGGAAGAAAAGTATCGTCCATCTATCTACGCAATCCGGGGTTGTCTCAAATACTCGATCGTAGAGCTGGCCACTTCGCTCTTCACTTTTGCTCTGTTTGTCAACTCCGCCATCCTCATCGTATCCGGGGCCTCTTTATATCCTCAAACAGAAGCCACCAAAGCCGATCTCTTTGGCATTCATGACCTTCTCAGCAAGAACTTGTCAAAGGCTGCTGGAACGATTTTTGCTCTCGCGCTGCTACTCTCCGGCACTTCTGCTGGAATAGTATGCACCATGGCCGGGCAAATGGTGTCCGAAGGGATGCTTCACTGGACGATCAAGCCTTGGATGCGAAGGCTGATCACTCGATCAATCAGCATTATCCCGAGTATCATCATCGCTGCTGCTGTAGGGAAAGAGGGCCTGAACCAGGCTCTGACCGCCAGCCAAGTTTGCCTCAGCGTCATTTTGCCCTTTGTGACCGCTCCGCTGGTATGGTTCACTTGTCGAAGTCATATCATGACGGTACCGGACGAGACTGGTGTTCGCGGCGGAGCGGCCTTCAACATGCGGAACGGTTGGGTGGTGACGGCACTTGCCGTGATCATTTGGCTGGTGCTGGTGGTCATGAACGTTGCCTTGCTGGTCCTTGTCGGCCTTGGAAAGGCTTGAGTCAATATTTGTGCTGTATTGCTTCCAACACAAGCTTTCTGGGCCAGAATGACACAGCAGATGAGATTTCTATCCATCTGACTCGCGCTAAGCAGCTGACGCCGTGCGGGAATCCTTGATTTTTGGCGCTATGGTTGATGTCAGGTGAACTTGCCTCGACATGTCGCAGCAGCACAGGCTTGTATCATGCTCTCCCTGTGGCTAGGTTGTATAGGAGTCCTGGTGGCGCAAAGGTGCTTCGGTTTATTGCAGCATATTGGAGGACATATTCCGCACAATATATGCCTGAAAACATAGATAGCCTCAGAGTATTCCATTAGGGCGAGGAGTTTGGAGGAGAATTGGACGTATCGACACTCGCGACTAGTTTCTTCCTAGCTTCTTCGCTCAATTTGTCCGCTTCTTCCCTCGTCGACTCGGGCAACTGGCCCAGCATGCCGACCTTGTCGAAGAACCATGCACGGAACCCATCGAACGGCGTCCCCTGCCCGTGCGTCGGCTCGCAGATGAAGACAAAATATATGATGGTGAATGTGATCAGCGTCTGCTGGAGGATCTTAATACTCTTGTTCCATGTTGGTCGAGCCCATTTCAGCGCCGCGCGTCGGCGGTAGGTCTTTTCGAAATGGAACTGTTGCTTCGGGTCCAGGTTGTTGAAGTCGGGAGGCCACCTCTTGCGTGCCCGGAACGGGTTGTTGTTCACGCGGAACGGGGCTGGTTTGTACGTTGGTGTTGGGCGCCAGCCAAAGAGGGACTTTAGCCATGTCCATGCTGTGAGCTTTGTGCCGGCCATCTCGGTGGCGCCGAAGCGGCGGGCCGGAGGGTGAGCGTAGGATGGACGGGGGGTGGCCAGGCTCGGAGCGGTCGCATTGCCATTCTGAGAGTTGGATGAGTCGGAAGGTGTGGAATTAGAAGCAGAGTTGCTGAAGTTTGACGGTGCGTATGGCGAGGAGGAAGAGGAGTGACGGATCGAGAGTAGTGGTGTGAGACGTTGCGGGTTGCGGCATTGCTGCATGCAGTGCGTTGCCCTCGACGCTCGTGTCATATGCGTAGCCATGGCTGAGGCCGGATGCAGTTACGAGCTCGTTTCAATGGAGGCTGAAATGCTGGGATGCGAAGGTTGCTGAGTTGCAGGAATAAAGCCGGAGGAAAGATTTTCCGTCTCCGGGCTTCTTTATTGAAGTGCCTTTTCTGGGAGCGGACATGATGCCTTTCATGTCGCTTCTGGCTTTTCTTCCGGTGGCCTCAACCTTGCCATGGACACTTCAACAGGACCCGAGAGTATCTGAACGACCAGGTCTAGTCTGGTCAGGATACGACTTGGACTCAGAGGCTAGGTGTGCTGGTGGCTAAAATTCTGAGCATGGCTGTAGGAGTGGCCGCTAGTGAGACACCTACAGTGGCCGGCAAGAATGCGTTGGACGTCGAACCAACCTCCCTGCACATTTACTCTGCTTGATTGGATCCAAAGAAGAGTACGCGGCACGACTCGTATGATGAAGACGTAGTCGGACAAATGACCATGTGACGATGCAGTTTGCACGTAAGTTGGGTGGGCGGGGATGCGTCGAGTATCCGGTTGATTTGGCATCTTCTTGTGCTACCAGATTGTCATCCAAAGTGTCATCCAAAGCGTCCGCCGCTGAACGTCCGCGGAACAATGTCATCGCTCAATTTGCATTGGCAGCGACTAACCACTGCGCCTTGTGTCAGACAGCTGGTCGAGTGCTGGAGTGCTTACTCATACGACGACTAAGAGAATATCCTACAGTTGCCTACGTCTCGGATCAACAAATTGCTGTGCGCGACGTAGCAACGGCTTTCAGCCCGACTCCAGTGCCTTTCGACCGGCCACCATACGCACATGGACGGATGTCGTAGGTGTCACAATGCCGGCAGATGCAGAAATTCAATATTGCAATACACTGCCAACAGCCGTTAAACCAATGCAGCAGAGGATCTCGAAGCTGGCTTGGAGAACGATAGATCCGCAAAGTTCGGGTAACTGAAGTCTCACGATTCCACGCATAGTTCCAGCGCGGACCCTCGCTCGATGGGCTACCTCTACTTCGACCTAATGCGCATCATCTCACAGTTATCCGTCGGCAGGTGTTTTCCGATCAGTGTGAACACAAAGCAGCATATGTTGAGGTCGGTCATCCCACCCACTGTGACACACTGCGCTGGATCGTGGCCTATCCAACCATCGCGGTATGACAGTCAATGACCGAGCCAAGCAACATGATAAGTGGCCTCGGAGCATCGGGTGCGAAGACGGTGAGATGCGCCCATGCAAACCGCATCTTCTGCTTCGTGACGCAGCCTCATCAATGCCCGAAACCGACCATGTTGAGCGAGGGTTGTGCGAGCGAGGCGACAAACCCCCTGTGGACGACAATGTTGTGCTGCGAACGAACTCCATCTGTGGTCAGCCGATGAACATTTACTTGCCCATACGAGCAGTTACCCGCTGGTGACATTTCAGCAGGAGCATATAAGTCTGCAAGACCTTCAAGAGTCGTTCGGGTGGCCTCTCACGTCAATTGACTGCAATCTTCACAACATCCGCCCCTCGATCACTGCAACAGCAATCCATACACCATGGCGCCCAAACCTCACTTACCTCGATTCGGGTACCCCAAATCGGGGGCTGTGATGGGCTTCTTGCCCGATGTGCATAGAAACCACACCACTGCTTTCATGTCCGAATTTACAGGAACATTCTTGTTCCTCTTTTTTGCACTTTCCATCGTCCAGGTCGTGCACACGCCTCCCCCAACCAATAGCCACGCTGGCCCCGATTTGTTGGGCATCTTCCTCATCTCACTCGGATTCGGAACATCTGTGGCAATCAATGTCTGGCTATTCTATCGTGTCAGTGGCGGAATGTTTAATCCAGCGGTGGGTATTTGAGCCATCGTGGAGCACCTGTATATCTACTGACATGGGTCAATGATCAGGTCACCCTCACACTCCTCCTGGTTGGCGCCGTGCCTACTACACGAGCTTGCGTGGTTGTCGTAGCACAGATCCTTGGTGCCATTGCCGCCTCTGCAGTTGTATCGGCTCTGTTCCCCGGTTCTATGGCCGTCAACTGCCGGCTTGGTGACGGAACATCGATCGCTCGCGGCCTCTTCATCGAGATGTTCACGACAGCCGAGCTTTCATTCTCTGTCATCATGCTGGCCGCCATCAAGCATAAAGCTACCTTCCTGGCGCCCATCGGCATTGGCCTGGCCTTGTTTATTGGGAATATGTGCAGTATGTCCGGAGATCTCTCTCAATCCCATCTTAGCTGATGTACAATCAGGCGTTTATTATAGCGGTGCTGGTGTCAACCCTGTCCGCGCGTTTGGTCCTGATGTCGTCGACCACAGTTTTCCGGGCTACCATTGGATCTACTGGATAGGCCCGTTCTTGGGCTCCTTTCTGGCAGCAGGCTTTTACTATCTTCTCGAGGCATTTGATTGGAAGACGGCCAATCCAGGTCAGGATTATGATGACCTTGAAACGCAAATGATTACGCCATCGAAGAAGACCGATCGTCCTAATGTCGCGCACTCAGGGCTGAGTGGTATGGACAAGGCCTCATCGGACAAGGAGGGTCTCAATGCTCGACCTCATCTCAATGATCAGGGCACATCAGTCCCTGAGCATCGGCAGCGGGAAGCTTTCTGAGCTGCACCTTTATGCGGACGTTGTCTTCTTCGTGGGAAACTCTTCAGTGGTCTGGCACTTAACCAACCAGCCCCCCTAATAGTGTGTCCAACTACGTCGAGTAAAGGGCGTCAACGTGATGTATTGAGAATGATCTTGTAGTGACTGCATCGGAGTGAGAATTTGAAGGATTGGGATCGGTCGGTGCACGGTGTTCGCGGGATGAGGATACGCTGGAAGTGTGAAGAGTCGCGATTGTTTCAAGGAAGCCATCATGGAGAGCTCGTTCTAGATCAAAGACTCTTCAGAGATGCAGAAGCATTGAGTATCTGCAAGTCTCTATGAGAAATACGGCAACATGTGAAGTTCTTCAAAATCAGATCAAAACACTACGTCACTAGCCGCTGATTCACTAACCACGACTAACGTAAACAGACAACTTAAGCGATGTACCCCAAACCTAAGGGGGGACTCGGGCGACAACACTGAACAATTGAGATGGCGACAAGGAAGCTCATCAAGCTCATCAAGCTCATCAAGCTCATCAAGATTAGCTTCAGTGTTTGTGTTCGGTAAGTACTGATGTTCTTCAAATGTTACTATCCAGCCTCTTGAATCCTCGAAACCCTCTGTAAGACCCTAGAGATTATGGTTTGCTGTCGTGGGGATCGCTGCGACGGGGATCTTACACATTTCTCCGCGGTCCATGATCGAACGCGTCGAGGCTTTGTATGAGTAAGAGGTCGATCTAGCCTGTTGAACTGCGTACAGGTCTTCTTTGCAGCACACGAGCAAGAGGATCTCTGATTTGCCCGTCCTCGCCAAGGTCTCAATGTTGTTCGATGTTACATAATTCCCCCTCCTGCAGACTGTGTTGATCGCCATCGTCGATCTCTGAACTCAAGAACCCGCACGATCAATCGGCGTGAGCCGAATCCTGTTATCAGAGCTTGTTGCTCAACCACGCTCTTATGGGAGGCATTTTCGCCCTTTGCGAGACAAGCACATGCAAAACATCTGGCCGACTCTCATGCCGCCTGTGCGGCGTGCAGTGTGGGGCGATTTGCAACTCGCCGGAGGTCGTGGGCAGGTGTCAACTTTCGGCGTCCTTGTGGCTAGCATCCAACCCCGCAGTCGACACTGAATTGAAGAAACGGCCAGTCAAGAAGAACGACTCAGCCGCAGATCTCACAGAGAGGTATCGCGTACTCCTAGAGTCTGCATTCTTCAATCTTTCGGTCTTGATATCCGCCATTCCAGACGGGCTCCACCTCACTGACATACCAGCTCGTCCCATTTCCACACATACAAGAACCCTCAGGGTCGTTCTCTCTGATCTCTGGCAACTTATCTTATCATACACCAACGAAATGGGCTCTCCGGGTCTTCTCATCTCGCCTTCTGATCGCAACGATACCATCATGGCGGACTATGCTGCTTTCCTAAGCAACAACCTGGTCGCAGAGAACGGCCATCAATTCCTGGATCTTGACGGTATGCCCTTCCTACCATTACAAGCTCCACCTCCCTCCTTCACTTCGGCCGTAGCTCTGGTGGGGAGCGAAAAGGATTACTGGAGCTGCTTCTATGGAGATCCTTCAGGATTGTCCGAAGCAGCACCTGCTTGCCGTTCTGTGTCTGTTTCGTCAGAGGGATCCGACAACAGTGAAGCCATCTTCATACATTGGACAGACCCAAAAGCGACACCTACAACTTCTCGGAAACGATCTAGAGATCAACGAAGCCAAGAAGACCCGACAGTCGCAAAGAACAAGGGAAAAGCTCGCAAACAGAACGAAGACAAATCGCCAGCTGAAAGAGAAGATCACGACGAATCGCTGAAGCGAAAGCAAGCACACTCGGCAAACGAACGGCGGTACCGTGATAAACTCAACAACAACATGAAGCAGCTCTACCACACTTTGCTTGAATCCAAGCAAACTTCAAGGCTGAGTCGGTACCAATTCAGCGACAATCGAATCTCGACAGGCCTGCCCAGCGACATCAAGAAAGCAGACATCATCAGCGATGCTATCCAGTATATTCACCAAGCTCAGGTCGACAATCGACATATGGCGGCGGAGATCTCACAGCTGAAGGCCCGGATCCAGATGTTGGAATGTCTGGAACGAAATGTCGTCCAAGATGTTGTGAAATCTAATCACATTTACACCGCGAAGGAACTGTAAATTGCAATGAGTCATAGGATGGAACAGTTGTTTGCTCTGCTAAGGTGGACTCTGATGCTATAGCGTAGTCAGCGCTTCAGATTCGCTGCCTCCAGAATTGACGTTTGACAGGAGGAATGAGTGCGAGGTGCATTTGTTGGTCCATTTGCTGAATTAGGCCCTCAAGGCAGAGCGAGAAGAGCACAACAGGCGCCATACTGCACCCAACCAGCACCCCTGCGTTTCGCTCACCACTCAGCTTGCCCCATCAGAGGTCTTGAGCCAGGTCTCCCAGGGTAATACCTTGTCCCTGGGCCGGCCACATGAGAAACCTCCACGAATAAGTATATCTGCTCCTTGGGGGCTGTCAACAGCACGGAAAGTTCCATCCGTTCCTACGTGGGCAGGTTACCACGATTGAGGGATCATCCCCGTGTTCCGCAAACTCTACTGCGTACACGCGAGGTATCCCTGCTTATCGGCTCGTTGACGAGCTTCCTCCTGCGTTCGCCGATAGGACCACCACATGCCTAGTGACGTCAATTGGAACGGCAGATCCGGAGTGAAGACGAGCTTTGAATCTTCACAGGCAAAGGTGGATGAATCTGCAGGTCCGAAATGGTCGCCTCCTCATGGCTAGCTGTGGAAGATCCCAGCATAATCGTATCGACGCTCAGGTCCGGGCTTCGCCTGCAATCAGGAACTCGCGGATTGATTGGACGGAGAGCGAGAGGCATTCACCAATTGCAGTGATACTGGCTGACACAGTGTCTCTTTCTGCAGGTCAGGTTTCAACGTCACCGCTTTCCCCGTAGCTTGGCCAACATGAAAACATTGGTCGCACCTTCCTTTGGAGGCATAGTCCGGCTTGATGCACCCCCTCAGAACTGGTATTTCGGTCCAGAGAAAAAGAGGCGTCAGCGCAGGGTGAAGCTGGGACTATCTGGTCACCAACAAAGGTCGGGCTTCCAGTGCCGATGACGTGTAGCTTTACACCTCTCAAGCGTGTGTGAGCTTCCCTCGGAGACACTGGATGTCAAGTCTCGAATGAAATCTCGATCGATTCTCATTCCAAGCTCGAGTGCTTTCGTGCGCAGGCTGGGAGCCACACCTCGCAGACCTGGACGTTGCGCGCGCTGGAATGCCAATATTGAAGCTTGTGCTCTTTGTGCACGGTTGGCTTCCCGTTTCCGCGGATTTCGTCGACAATACGGATATTACCTCTGCCATGAGCATGGCTGGGGAAGCCGAGACCATTGGCGTATGGGCTTGAGTGCTTGCCGGGATCGAATAAGAGTGAGCATGTCTTCGGTGGAGTGCCAGAAAACAGGCCATTGTTCATCCTGTCAGGTCCAATCGCGCACATTGAATCTCCGACTGCCACTGTTCGACTCAGACTGGCTCGCAGCCTGCATACCTGCACCCTTCACTCTGCACCCTGAAAAATTGCATGGCACCCATACGGGTTCTTGTCTCAGAGCATACCAACATGTGTGCCTAGAAGCCATAACGGTGCAGCTTGCACGAACGACCGGCTCAATTGACAACCTGCTGTTCCCGCGGCGAGAGCTGCCTTAACCACTCCATCTCGTAGCTCGGCCGACGCTCTTTACTTGAGAAACACCCCAGCTGGCCCGTCCATTCCCTGGATCAACTCAACCTAGCAACCAGAATCTGGATGGGTCCATCATCATGCATGTTAGATAAACCCAGAGCCAACGTCCCTTTCAGATTCGAAGTCGATGTCTATGACATGCAGCTCGATTGTGGCAGTAGCCCGTGTCTGCCTTTCATATCAGGTACAGCTTCTGCACTGGCGTCAACCTCCGGCATCCTTCTTCTACGAAACGATGAGGCCATCGCAGAAAGTATAGCAAGCAGACCTCACGATCTACTGGCAGTGAATCGCGAGATCGGTCCAATGATGATGAAAAACATCTGATCCATTCGGATCTATCACCACGTGGTAAATCCTTGAAACGCATCCACACCCGCTGTTGATACTTTATTGTGATGCAAATGTCTTGTCGAACGTGGCTAGTCAAGTAAAATGGCATGCAGCTGTAAGTTTGAGAAGCCATGTTCCTGCTTACCTAGTACCTGAACGTCCGGCAACTTTGTCCAAGCGAGAAGTAGGATCTGCGTAACGAAGCTCAAAGCAAATCATCCATCACACATTGGCTACGAAAGTGCAATCAGGAGATTCCTTCTTCGACATGCTTCAGTCCGCGTCTCCTGAGGCTTGCAGATACGGCACAACAGAGGGCGATCCGAACGACCAGTGAGTGCGGTGTATGGTTATCAGCCTCGCAGGTGGATTTGATGGAGCCAATCGATTCAAGAGGGAGAAAGCTTCCGTGGACGTCCCCCAGCGCCGCAGCTTAGGAAGCAGCTGCCATCCCAACACTCTTTCAATTGGGCGATGCCGTGAGGAACATGGCTTGGCTCTTGACGCACTCGCATGGTGCACCGTTCGCAGGACGATGTGGGTAGGATAAGTACTGCGATGTGGCGTTTGCGAAGTACAATTTAGACAATCGAGAAGATCGGAGCTGCCGCCGTGCTAAGGCGCCACGGTGCCACAGCGACCCTCATGTTATCTACGACATTGAGTGGGATGTCGAATCTGCATTGTCCATCTCAAGAATGCCATGGCTACACCCATTCACGCGATTCTGCTTGGACAACCTGAGTCGCAGCTTGGCTGACCAAAGCTCGCGGTGGTCTCAGAGCAGATGGTCTTCTAAGTCTAGGAACATGGAGCTCACCCCGTAACATCTGCTTCTGCCTGCGTTGGCTCCGAAAGTCATGACCGCCGTGAGACTCCTGCAACGTCAATGGGATACGAAGGAGGCATCTCTTGGTTGGCACAAATTGATGTTCGTTTCTCCCTGACACCTCCATGGATGTGGTCATGGCTAGACATTTTGAGCTTTGAAGGGACGAGGACAACATCACTCACGGGAATTGCATGGGAAAGATCTCTGCTTCGGCAATAAGCGTGGCATCCGTGCATCTGTGAGTGTCTCTGGCCGTGACGCAGCCAACCAATGCTCATAGCAACCAGAGGTGCCAGAGCCATAGTCAAAATTTGCGACCCGAGGAATTGGTCCGTACGGGCAGATCGTACGAGCAGATTTGCGCACGGGGCACGATACAGATTGATCAGATCAACAGCGCGATTTTTGAAGGCGAGCTATTTTTGATCGAGTACTTTCATTCGTCATGCTGGCCTGTGCAGCTGTCAGAGTGTGAAAGCACTGTCCACAGCCCATCCAGACCTGGGAACCAGTAACTGGTTCATGTCAAGGCTCAACCAATCACGGTACGTCCGGCGAGAGGTATTTGGAAGAGCTGGCTGAGAGATGCACCTCATGGGCCTTCGGCATTGTGAACCACGTGGTAGCCGGCGCGCCTTTATCCCTTCCCTGAACCATCAAACCATCTGACGGGAAGCTCAACATACGAATGTCCACTCTGACGTTGAATCCCCGTCCTTGGTTCATACCCGCCAACGCAACTATTGATAGATGCGCAAAGTCTGTTCTCCCTTTGAAGGGAAAGATTTGAGATGCTGTGTTGTTGCGCCAAACACACCCACACATCCAAGGAACACCAGTCAGTGCGCAAACCTTCTCTTATTGAAGCCAAGTGCCATGACGCAGGTCCCTGAAGAAAACACTTGGGACGCTGCCATGACATGGTAAATGGCATCGTGAAAACTCGCTTCTTCGGTACATGATAAGTATCTCAAGGCTGCACACGGTCCCTGATATAAGGTTGATCGCGAGGTTAAAAGCGGAGAGGTTCTCTTATGTCGATCGTTCTGTTGTCCTGATTTATGACCCTGCTCCAACGTGCTGTGCCCTGAATTTGGAACCGTGCTCTTCACTCTTCACCACCAGGAACGAGGCTTTGCAACACGCTCTCAGATTTCAGACATTCGCATTCAGTGCGGCGATGCCATCGTCCCAAATGGCGGCTCCAGCGACAGCCACGCTTAGCGGCCTCAAAGTCCTCATTGCGGGAGGAAGTATTGGTGGTCTCGCAACTGCCATCGCCCTCAGGGCCCAGGGGCATTCTGTCACGGTATGGCTTGGGACGAGATCCTGCAATTCATCAGCAGCTAAGACCATGACAACAGATTTACGAACAAGCATTCACTCCTCAGACCAATGGTGCCGGCATCACTATTTTTCCCAACTCGGTCCGGGCACTTGAAATGCTGGGAATTGACACCAACCATGTTCAAGCGACCAGAATAATCAAGGTGAGACCGATGGAGGGTTGATTCTGGCACAAGCTGAAAGCTGACACTCCGTAGATCACTCGAGCGCAAATTGAAGATGATGGGGTTTCTGACACCTTAGAAAGTGACCTCGAAGCGCAGGCTTGGGTATGCTTCCCCGTCTATACCTCCGATCAGCACTAACCGACAGCAGCCATGGCATCAAACGACGTATCCTGACATGTTTGTCGCGCTCTGGGAATCAGTTCACGACAGTTCCAAACCCGGTCCCAAGATCGAAATCATCACATCGAAATCGGTCTGCAGGGTCGACACTATCAGGGCGATTCTGTACTTCTCCGACGGGTCCGATGCGGTGGGAGATGTCGTTATCGGCGCCGATGGCGTGCATTCTGTGTGCAGGTCATTTGTGCCTGGGGGTAGTTTACAGCGCTTCCGTATCAAGCGCCACGTCTTTCGAGCCCTTATCCCACGCGAAAGGTTAGAGAACGATCCCATCACCGCCAAATTCGTTGCTGATGGGGGTCACGCCCATTGCTACAACCACAATGATAAAAGCCTTCTCATCACGCCAGCATCGCACGGTAAGAACGTTTGCGTCAAATTCTTGTACGAAGACCGAACGGCCTTTACGAACCTCAGCAAGGACTGGAGGGATCCTTCGAGCAAGAGGAAACTCTTACGTCTTACTGGAGGCCTACCGGAGGAATGTGTCGCTCTGTTTGGGAAAATATCCGACAGTGACCTGCAAGATCAACCGATCTGGGACATGGATCCACTAATC
Organism: Exophiala xenobiotica; assembly: GCF_000835505.1. NCBI lineage: Eukaryota > Fungi > Ascomycota > Eurotiomycetes > Chaetothyriales > Herpotrichiellaceae > Exophiala > Exophiala xenobiotica. The sequence continues at coordinate 2,661,031 of NW_013562493.1, read as the reverse complement.
ACGTTCCAATCTCACCGTATGGCGTTGATGGGTGACGCCGCGCATCCCATGCCGCCGTATTGTGGTCAACGAATTGCAATGGCCCTGGAAGATGCTTTGGCTCTGGGGGTGATCCTCGAGCCAAGCACTCCAGTTAGCGAGATTGATGAACGGCTCAAGCTGTATTCTCGCACCAGGAAGACACGGGCAGTAGCTGTCCAGCAGACCACGAGAGGACTTGCCGAGGCGGATATGAGGAATTTTGCGATCGATTTCGATAGTAAGTTTGATTGAGTGGGCTAGCAGAGACGTGTGCTGACTTGTGATAGCTGCGTCTTTTCACACTTACATTCTCGGCCATGATGAGCGGGAGCACATGGGCCAAACTCTGTCCGCGTGGAAAAAGCAGCGCAGTCTGAGCCAAGGCTATCCCGACAACTCGGAGCAGCCGAAACAAGGCATGGAGGTTACACAAAGGCCTCTTCCGACTGCCCAACGCAGGTCTCCCACGAAGAAGTGGTGGTCGATGGGGAGGAAGGGCTCAAGAACGTTGGCACGGGTCTTTCACTCACGGCAAACGTCGGTTGCCGTTGCAGCGACGTAATAGAATGATTTCAAGTCGGTATATTGGGTTCCTTGGGGTTTCCGCAGCAGGGCTGGGAGAAAGGCTTTATGATTGATATTGAATGCGGCAGCTGGACTGTCTGAAGGTCTCCTGAGCATATGGAGCCTGGCGCTATTGGGATACATTTGATGCGGAGCCTTCTGAAAGGAAAAGTTAATACGCACCCGACATGACGATAGCGTTGTGACGAAGAGATGATCTATGGTAGTGTCCGATTTGAAGGTCAGCAGAAAGCAGAAATTCGATAGAGGCACAAAACAAAGGCACATGTCGACAGAGGGACCATCGGAATGGCAAACCAATCACATGAAGCCCTCGGAGCTTTGAAGGACCGACTAGCCGACAAGCCGACAGTTGAGTGAGCATGGCACGCATGGTCAGGTCAGGTCAGAATTGGATTGTCATGACAAGCCAGAATAAGATCCATTGTGGTGGTGAAAATGAATGATCGTTCTAAATAACATAATGCCAAGCGTACTGTCAGACAAGCAGTATTTTCATGAATGATGTCAGCAAATGCAATTGATTTGGTTGCTGCCGACGAACGTCGTAACATGCCTCGGCTCACTTCGAATTCCTCAAAGGCGCATGAGAGACACATCGCACCGCATGAACAAAAGCAATCCTTCCTCGTGATCAACATAGCTCAGTCTTCTTCTTCTTCTTCTTGTCTCTACATACTCCTACTTTCACTGCTCCTGCCTCTTCTCTTTCTCTCAGACACATCAATCCAGCATCAATACCATCACCATGGCTCAAGGTAAGCACGCTTCTGGCCTCATCCACCTGCGGCCGCTGACATGTGAAGCACCAAACAAAGCACAGGAACGCCTCTCACAGGTCTCCTCCCACCTTGGTGGCTCACCTTCCTCGAACAAATCCATCCTCTCAAAGTCGCCCGACGATATTGTCGTTACCTGCGCCCTCAGAACTCCCTTCACCAAGGGTGGCAAGGGGCTATTGAAAGACACGGCGGCCGCCGACCTCCTGGCCCTCACATTCAAGAACCTTCTGCAACGGTCCAAGATTGATCCTGCGCTGGTCGAAGACATCGCCACGGGCTGCGTCCTTGCTCCTGGTGGCGGTGCCACAGAATACCGAGCTGCTGCTTTGGTGGCAGGCTTCCCCGAGTCCACTGCCCTCAAGTCCCTCAACAGACAATGTTCCAGCGGACTGCAAGCCTGTGTGGACATCGCCAACGCCATCAAGGCCGGCATGATTGAGATCGGCATTGGCTCCGGTGTTGAGAGCATGTCATCGCAATACGGCCCAGGTGCGGTGACGGAGTTCTCGGAACTCTTGGAAAATCACATGCAAGCTGCCAACTGCAAAGTGCCCATGGGTGTTTTATCAGAACAGATGGCCAAAGACAGGAAGATCTCTCGAGCAGATCAAGACGCATTCGCTGCCAGCTCATACCAAAAAGCGTTGAAGGCCCAACAAGCTGGTCTGTTTGACGAGGAGATTGCTCCTGTGACTGTCAAATATACAGATCCCAAGACAGAGGAAGAAAAGACGGTCACAGTCACAAAAGATGATGGTGTCAGACCTGGTATCACGCCCGAATCTCTGGGCAAGATTCGGGCCGCATTTGCTAAGGACGGGTCAATCCACGCTGGCAATGCCTCACAAGTATCTGATGGAGCGGCGGCCGTGCTCCTGATGAAGCGCAGCACTGCAGAACGTCTCGGTCAACCCATCCTTGGTAAATTCGTCGCATCGTCAGTTGTCGGCGTGCCCCCATTACTTATGGGTATCGGACCATGGAAGGCTATCCCGATTGCTCTGGAGAAAGCCGGCATCAACAAAGACGAGGTCGACATTTACGAGATCAACGAAGCCTTCGCTAGCCAGGCAGTCTGGTGTGTTAAGGAGCTTGGCCTGCCGTTTGAGAAGGTCAATCCAAAGGGCGGAGCCATTGCATTTGGTCATCCACTTGGTATGCAACCTCACACCAAATCGACAATTCCGCTAACTGGATAATAGGATGTACGGGCGCCAGACAGGTGAGCACCTTGTTCACTGAGTTGCAAAGGACCGGAAAGCAAATTGGCGTCACGAGTATGTGTGTAGGAACAGGAATGTAAGTCGTAGTCTTTCCACTTCCTATCTGGGCCTTGCTAACATACCGGCAACAGGGGCATGGCTGCCGTTTGGGTTGCCGAATAGAGGACTATAGACTTCCTTCGAGCATGTATGGCGTCATGGTTTCGCTTCGACTATATGTATGGATATAACCACGGCGAAATTGAGCCGTCAACCTGAAATACCTGACCATCCCATGCTTCGCCAGTGTTTGTCGCCGACCCCAGTCAATCTCAACGTCTCAATATTGCATATGGGTGAACAACCGTGTCTAGCGTTCGAGGACAATATCCCCGGTTGAAAGGAACTCGAGTGCACCTTCTGATATGCACCGGTCTAGGTACCTACAGCTAGATATCGTTGCAATCAGCAGTCCGACACGTCCTCGACACGGATCATCGCTATGCTCCGCAGTCTAGGATCGTTTGACAGGGTAGATGTGACCTCGCCGAATCTAACGCTCTTCAAAAATCTGCCGCTCTCGTTTGCTACCCTCAGGCAGGCCACTACGTAAGTTAGTCAAAGACATTCGCCGTTGCTTACATGGACCCAACGCGGACGGAGGACTCGGTCCAGAATCAGATCGCGGCCGCCACGCATGAGCGAGAGGCGGACGTTTGTCCGGGAGGATGCAACATCCGAGTCATTTCTTTGGAATTCATAGGGGCCGAGAACTGCATGTCGAACAGCACGACTCCTTAGTTGGCAAGCAATGCCAGGCTGCGATTGGTGACCTCGGTTACTAGGCAGATCAAGGCTGGGGGCCAGTTCTGGGGTATACCGGCGGCTCAAAGGCCAAGGCCCTGAAGCTATCCGCTCACCAACATCCCGTCGTGCCACGACTGTCTTCAGTTCTCAATGCTTTCTCAAGGGTCACTTCAAATCCTCTTCATTTATTCGCACGGCACGACTATGGCTGTTCCAAACATATCCAGCCTTGCAGGCCATTAACAATCTCTGGTGCGTTTTGCGCCCACTGGAAACGTTGTACAATGGGCCTGGTGGCCTTATGTCTTGATACAGCTTTCTTTGGCCAGGGGTGGTCACCATGGGACTTCTACTCATGACCGGCCGAGTTTGCCGAGATTAAGCTACCTAAAGGCGATAGCCCTCAAGGAACCCCTGTTTGAAGACTGGGACGACTCGTGCAAGAGAACTCCGCCACCAACGTGGTGCTACCAAGCGACATCTGCCTGGGAATCTGGCTCACCGCGTTCTTCTCTTCCAGTGCATCTTACCCTTGACGTCCGCCATCGAGCTCATCACTGTCGCATCGGCTTGCCTATAGATATTTACCAATACGCCTTTTTACAGCCCTGCTGCCACCGGATGAATCGAGAAGATGGCAGAAACCAATTCTTCGAGCGGCACGTCCGACAAATATCCAGCGGCCAGTAATGCACAGCACAGCTATCCTGAAGTCGCAACACAGATGAACCAACCCCCACTAAACACATACGAGACCCCTAAATCGGCGTATCCTCAATCGACCTTCTCCCAACAACCACAATATCAGTACCAGTATCCGAACCAGAATGGCTACGTGCCGCCTGAGGCTGTTTCCGCGCCGGGCCCGTCAGGCAAGCGGAACCCGTGGGGCCTGTCACCTTTGACATTTGGACTTCTGGTCGCGACAATCACGGCTATCGTGGTCGGCGCGGCGGTGGGAGGTGGCGTCGGTGGTGCCTTGTCAGGTAAAGACTCAGACTCGGGCGCAGATTCAAGGTACGTTCTGCAAGCTCGTCACAAAAACCTCTGGCCAGAAATATTGACTGAGTCCAACTGTCCAGTGTACCCACGGCTACCGTGACCGTGACAGCCGGTGACAGCGCCGCAACCGCAACCGCGACCGGTACGGGGACATCAACAGCCTTACCCTCCCCATCCTCACTGCAGAACTACGTCGTCGATGAACCCTACTTTGTCGAAAGTCTCAAACTTCCCGACTGCACCATCGACTCCGAAACCATCACCTCAAAAGACTACTCCAACCTCTTCAATCTATACTGCGGCATTGATATGGCCAACTCACGCCCGGACGACGATAACCCAGACCTCGTGGTGGCGGACTTCGTCGGCCTCTTCGCGTACACCGTCACGGATTGTCTGTACGCGTGCTCGAACGCCATCATGTTCTCGACCACTTGGGGACACGACACCACGCAGACCTGCAAGGGCATCACGTGGCAGGCCAGCATGAGCTCAAGCAACACGTCGGATTCGGCGAACTGTTGGCTCAAAAACGGTACCAGCACGCAGCAGAGTAATCAATGTAATACCTGTGTCAGTGCGAAGCTCGTGGGCTGATCCGCACTTGGTGAAGGCGTTACTGCTTGGGCCGAATTTGATTTCTGGTGCAGTCACTGTATGTGATGATGAGCGGGCGGCGTCCTGAATGTTTGTGCTTTTACTTTTCTGGAAATGGGTTCATACATGGTAGACAATGTCACTCGAATTCTGATTCTACGCAGCTAGGGCATCAAGCATGGTGAGCTCCGAGCTCTTGGTGCCTTCGCAGACTTCTTGGTGACCTTACTGACTATGTCGGCACGAGAGAGAAAGAGAGAGAGAGAGAGAGAGAGAGAGAGAGAGAGAGAGAGAGAGAGAGAGAGAGAGAGAG